>NW_024581115.1:2116464-2342109 GCF_017639235.1 Corvus kubaryi | reverse complement strand
CCCGCAGCACCTGGGGATCCCCGGGGGATGCAGAGATCCACCCGCAGCCCTGGGGATCCCCGGGGGATGCAGAGATCCACCCGCAGCCCTGGGGATCCCCGGGGGATGCAGAGATCCACCCGCAGCCCTGCGGGAGGTGCCCGTGCCGGAGCGGGTGGGTGCCTGCAGGAGGGTGGGATCCAGGGGCAGTCCCGGTGCAGAGAGGGCCCTGCTCCCAGGCTGGAGCAGCCTGGCCTTGGAGCGCTGCACCCTGTGGCAGACAGAGCCCGGCGCAGCAGTTTTGGGGGGCTGTGTGCCCGAGGGAGGGGCTCACGCTGCAGCGGGGGCGGTGGGGCTGCTGCTCCTGAGAGCGGACCCACGCCGGGGAAGTTCAGGAGAGCTGTCTCCCGTGGGAGGGAACCCACGGCCTCACAGGGGAAGATTCCTCTCCCGGAGCAGCGAAGGAAATCTCGGTGATGGACTGAGCAAACCCCCGTGCCCTGTCCCCCTGCGCTGTCGGGGGGAAGGAAGGAGGGGCTGGGGGGAAAAGGTGTTTTTGAGGGGTTATTTTATTTCTCATTATCCTCCTCTGATTCTGTTAGTAATAAATTCACTTTGTAACTTTAAGTTAAGCCTGGTTTGCCCTTGAAACGTTTCTCTGGGTCCTTATCTCAACTAACGAAGCATTAGTTAATTTTTTCCCCCTCTCTCCTCTGCCCAGCTGTGGCAGGAGAGGGTGAGGCTCTTGTGGGTGCCTGGCGCCGGGCGAGTGTCAAACCACAACAGTTATAAACAGGGATATTTCAGGCATGGTAAAAAGTAGACAGGAAATACGAGGTTTAAGGGTGGGTGAGTGTTTTACATTCAGCTCTGACCTGGCTGCTCACCTGAACCACAAAAGCAATTCTGGCCTCCCAAAGCCTCTTGTAACATCTTAGCACAACATTGCACCTACAGGGCCTTTGGCAAAATGAACTATTTTTGGGCTTGTGGGAAGGAATTACCCTCTGGAAGGAAGTAGGAATATAATTTCTTCTGGAGTTGCCTCGTACCCTACTGCTTTAGGAATTATTCTGTGTTTTACCTAAATCTCACCAGATAAAGCTGTAACTCAGTTCTCAGCACAATTTCAGACTTTCATTTAATAACACATGCAGCAAATCTATAATTTAATTTATTTACCTGTAGAGGTTGTTAAGCAAGATAAGCCCCCCACATATTAAAGTCATAATAGAATTTATGCAAATCCCATTTCCACTATTTCTGAAATAGTGGGTACTATTTGTCAAAACACTTTTTCTTTCCTTAACACAAACTCTGTGTTGCTGCTGTTTTTCATTTTGTTGTTTTAAACCAAAGTGGGAATCAAAAATAATTTCAAACTGATTTGATGCCTAATTTTTCATGTAAAAAACCCTCAACAAAACAACACCATCAACCCCTATGGTATGAAAACAGTAATTCTCAAAGCAGCAGCCTGAGCCTCTACCTGAATTTTCAGACTTTAAATCTGATCTGTGCACTCTGGTCAAGTTCTGGTTTAAAATGTTATGTCTTTATTGTATTAATGGAAGAATAATGGTGTTTTGGCTGGGGAAATGCTATATGGCTGTATCCCAGACTTTGCATCCTTCCCCTTCTCTTTGCTTATGCACATTTTAAGACTGGGTTCTTTTCCCCTTTTTGGAGAGGGGGCAAAACTCTTTCTCTGATGTTGTTTCCCTGGGTTTATTGGTAGGAATGACTTCCCAATTACCTTTTTTCCCCTACCAAAGTGAAAATTCACATAGTGAGTGGTGTTAAGTGCTGTGTCATGCTGAGATCCTTCTCCCAAGGTCCCAGATCCTCGTAGTTTCTGACACATGGGGTGAAATATTTCGTTGGAAGGGTCTTTTGTTAACAGGAAATGCATGGAAGTGCTTTATTTTCTGTTTCCTTGTGTGCTCCTGTAGTTCTGCTGTGTGATTATCTGTCGTGGCTTGTGTGAAGGCAAATTCTCACATTTGATTTGTAAGCTGTGGTCTCCTTAATCATGTCAAATATTCCCTCTTTTGTAGCATGATCTCTAAAATAATAGGAATGTTTTTGCTCTAGAGATTATCTAATTTATTCTTTTCTCTGTGGCCAGGATGTTGTGGGAGCTTGCTTTGGGTATTGCTTTACAGTTCTGCACTAAATTGGCTGAGGTGTTTATTTTTTTTTCCCCCTGCATTTATAATCTTTCAGTCTTTAACAACTGTTCTATTTACCAAACTTTGAAGGGCTCAGTTTCCTGTGAAGGTAGAAGAGTTAAGCTTATCTTTGCTCTATGTAAAAAAGTTTATAACTGGGAAATGCCCTCTGGAGTGCTGCTCTGCCTGCTTTGTTCTTGAAAAACTGTAACTACTATAGGGATTCTGTAAGCTTCTGATTTAATTCCTGGATTTTCATTGTAAGTGAGGGATGACCAAAACAAAAAATAGGTCAAGCTTTGGGGAAATTCAAACCTAGATTTGTGGAAGAAAATTCTGCTTTGTTCTGTGCATGGCTCCTGCTGATCTGCCCCAGGATTTATGCCCATGTGAAGAGTGGGGTGGAATTGGAGCTCTGAAGGTTTTGAGGTTTTCCTCTATTTCCATAAGCATTTCTGGTGCTCATCCCACCTTAGAGTCAAGCCTGAAATGACAAGGGTTTATTTATTCATTTTTTTTTATCACATTTTAAAAGGTGACTCATTGTGAATGCTTTTATTGTATGTTGGGCTGGGAAGGACAGATAATGGAGTTTCGATAACAAAATATCAGAAAGTAGAAGAGATCTCATTATTGCAGGAGTTGAAAAGTTAACATATTTATTAAAGTTCTGACAATAGTGACAGTCATCCTCGCCTGTAAATGTCAGGGCATTGTAAATGTCCATAGCTTCCTCCTTGTTTCTCAGACTCCTGTCAATCACTGCAATTATCACGTAAATCTGAAGTCACAACATAAACTTTCTTTACTTCCCTGCTGCATCATTTTTAAGCTTTACATATGATGGAAGCTGTGATTTGTTTTTCTGGAATATTTGACAGCTGCTTGCAATTAATAGGATTTTTTTGGAAAGCACTACCTTTGAACCATGCACACTGCTCTGAATGCCCAGCCACAGCAGGAGAACCCCTTGCCTGGGTTTATTGCTCTTAATTGCACCTGGATTTTAATGAAATACTGCAAGCAGGACTGTACACAATCTTACACAACTGACCCAAAAAGGGAGATGTAAAAAGGGAAAAATATGCATGAAGGGAAGAAGTTATATTATGGAAGATTAGAGAAGGGGGAAAAAGTTTAATGTAAAGACAAGCAAGTTGCCTTTTGATAAAAGGTTGGACTTCATGGAATTGGAGATGTTTATCTCTGTGCATCCTGGGTACCTCAGTCTGTTTTAAAGACAAATCTATTGTGCACCATGTTCTGGTTGCATTTTAATGCTCCAGATGCAAAATGCCAAACAGAGCTCTGTTTTTCTTTGCTGCTTTTGCAATAGTATGAGTTGAGATGCTAAAGAAAAACGTGCTGGGGCTTCCCCAGAAGCTTCCAGCTGTGGCAAAAGATAGGGCTCCAAGTTCTTTATCAAAGTGTGTTCCCACTGACCAGACTACAAGTTTGGGTTTTAATTTCTTCTTCCCCTTCACTTTTAAACCGCCTTTTATGCCTGTGCTGAATAATGCATCTAGAAACCTGAAATAAATGGGTTACAATAGTTGAGTTTTTAAATGGTGCACAACTGAAGTCAATGGGGACTCACTGCTTATCTCAATGAGTGCAAGATCAAACCCTAAGGAAGGCTATTGCTGCTGAAACAATTCCGTGTGTTGGATCTATTTTTCACAAGTACATATGTATATACATATAGCAGACACTTAGCTGTGTTGTTAATGGCTTTTCTATTGTTTGATACAATCTGATGTGTTTGCTCAAATAGCTCTCAGATTTAATTCTTTTCCATTCTTTGTTTATGATTTCTAAGCTTTAAAACAAAAATAAACATTCAGGACAGTAATTAACAAGTCATTAAGTTACTGTTTCATTTTAGTGTTTGTTTAGGATGTGAAAGGTTTTATGCTTTCCATAAATTGGTTTCCCAGGAAATGAGTCCTTCAGTGCTATTCTGGCAAAATCCAACTGGCAGGGATGTCTTGAATTGGCGCTGTATCGTTCTGTTCAGAGCTGTAGCTATATTTGTATCCAAAAAGGAAATGATAATCAGACTAGTTATAAATTACCTGAATAAAGGCTTAACAGACAAATCCTGTCCACTGCTTGGGTCTCTCAGGAGCTCAGTGGTGTGGAGTTCCTTAAAGCAATTTCCTCCTTTGTCTTCATGTAAAGTTTGTTTCAGTCTGGCTGCATGTAAATAATGAAGTGATGGAGATTTTGTGTTTGATTTTTTTTTTTTAAATTTCAAACTCATGTATTTTATAATCTCCCAAATTTAAATGTACATAATAAGGCCTAATTTTCATGTAACAGTCAAAGTGATTAATCATTTGATTAGGTGTACAACTTGATTAAGGAAAGATGAATCTTTTCATCATGAACATGAATTATAAAAAGCTTTCTCCAAAGACTGAAATGCCTTTTCCAAAAATAGGTAGTCTGAATAACATATCTGTTGTTTTGCTGGCTTTCCCCTTTTATAGTAATTGAATCATTTTTTGGGCAATGTTCTGGAAGTCAGTCTTTTCCTGTTAGCAGGAAAATCTATGACAATATCTCAGATTTCTCATTATTCAGGCATCCAACATCTTGTTCTGGGCTATGTGGATGCTTCCCTTGCTTCTTACAGTATGGCAGCCTTTCAACTTCTGATTGTTTTGAACTTTCTCAGGTTTTTTTGGGTTTAAGCATAATCTACCACAAAGTAAGTTTGTGTGCACAGTAAATAGCTATCAAAATGCAGATAACTAAAATATTAAGTATATTGTGTGTCTAAAATAGATAAAATAACTACTGTAGATAAAATAAATAATACACTTCAATAGGAAATTATAATTTTGCCAACATTTTGTCCTTTTTGAAGTGTAATCTTCTGTTAATTTTCTTTGTCAATGTACCCAGCAACCAGAATTGCTGCTTTGTCATTCACCTGCAAAATAAAATCGAAAAAAACTGACAGCTTTTCATGTCCAGTCAGTGGAAACTAACTTAAATATTTTTCTGGCAACTACTTGGTCAAAACCACTTTTATAATACAAGTTCAGTTTGTACAAATCAAGAAAATTGTGGGTGAAGGCTTTGACTTACTAATGACAAAATTAGGCAATTTATACATCCAGTGAAGAAGCCTGAACTGTGCTGGTGTTACAGGTGACAGACATTGATATGCCATGGTCAGGATGTGACCGTGGTGAAAAATGGTTTGATTACAATACAATGTGGCTGATAAGGCTGTAATTAGTGCCACCTGAATACTGAATACTTGGGTTCCTCCAAGAGCATGTGTGCCTAACTCCTTGTGCCAAGCCTCACTAATGCCCTTCACTGGTTCCCCAGAGCATCCTTTTCCCGGGCACTGTAATTTCCAGCATTAGAGCTGCACATCTGAGGCTGCTGTGGTGGAGGTGGGTTGGTATTTTCCTTACAGAGCCTGTTCCTCTGTCACGATCTGCTAATGCAAGCGGGGGTCGTGATGGTTCGTTTATCGATCTCAGAGTGTAAAAGGACACAAGAGATTTCAGTTTTAATCAAAACAGTGCACCTTTATTAAGTGCCCACAACACAGTAATGCAATAGAAGAGAGAGAGAGAGAGAGAAAAACAAAGTAGAGAGGGGGGAAAAAGAGGGGGCAATAGCTACCAACAGATGAGACGAAGTCCTCGTGGTCTTCCGCCAATAGATTCACCTTCTTTCCGTGGGGAGATCTCGATCTCAGTTATTTCAGAAAGTCCCTTTATAGTCCTTTTCAGAAGCGAGGGGCAACTGGCCAAGAGGTTGGGGAAATCTACAGCCATTGTTATGAGGCCCATTGCTTTGAGAAAACAGGCACAGGACAGGCGTACAGGACAGGTGTACAGGACAGGTCATTCCTTTCCGCTTCGGCGCAGTCCTTCCCGCCTGGGCAGCAAGAACGGCGCAGTCCATTGTGACCTGCACTAATTTCCTCAGGAATGCGTACCAGTTCCCAGTGGGAACACCTGCAGGCAGCACTTGGCAGACACCCCACCTCAGCCAGGCCGGGACTCCTGTGTTCAGTCTCTGTCCTAGGCGATGATCATGAGGCAGATGAGGGATCTTCAGACCGTCTCTTACATCCTCTCAGCCTGGACACTCCTGTGTGAGCAGGAAAGTGCCATGGACAGGTGTCCTGGCCATTGCTGTCCCCAGTGTGTCTGTTCTCAGCCAGCAATGCAAACAGAGCCTTTGGCCACCGGTCAGTTCACACTGGCCTTTAAAGGACTAGCTTCTCTCTGTTTGATGGGGGGCTTCTCTGATATTTAGAATAAAAGTTAGAATCAACTCTCGCTTCATGCAGAATGCCTTTCCCTTAGGTATGTGCCAGTTGGTATGTTCTGGCTGTGGGGAGAAATACATGAGATGAATCAAACCCACCAGTTACAGGAAAGTGGATTTTCACACTGCCATCCACGTCCTCACAGGTTCTTCTGTTCTTGCATAGGCAAATCAATAGCTGATAGAAATAATTTCTTAGGAGGGCACTTACTATTTATCATTTTTGCATGATAATCAACTATTGACACATATGACAGCAATGTGCAAAATTAACTTAGTCAACTTTGCATTATTTGATTGGAAATTTCTGGCTTTTTGCTTGAAATTCTGAAACAGAGCAGTAATATCAGTGACTTTTGAAAGATCTAGGTTTGCTTTATCAGAGTCTCCTTGCTACCCTAAAGGCCCAGCTTTGCTTGCTCTTGTTTTAGTTTGTCTACAAACCTGAGTAGATTCGTGGTCTCTGTGTTCTTGATGAACCATCTGGAAACTGTGAAGTTTGGAGAACCTGGAAGCACTGGAAAAATTAATTATTTGTAATAGATAATTCTGCTAAACTTTATGCCGCTGTACCACTGATTAATAACCCTTTGAATCAGGTTGTTACTATGTAATCCAGGATTATTTATACCTCAAGTAACAACCTGATGTTTGATGAGGCTCAGGTGATTCCCAGGAAGTGGCATCACCTGACTCACCAGAAATGTGGATCTTATTGATGCACCATATGGGACACAGATATTCTCAAATGCTACCAAAATAAAGACTGAAATATGTCTTTCATGTTTTCTCTCATCCACTCTTACGAATGGAGGTTTTAATTCTTTGCTTTCTGCGTTCAGCTGAATGAACTGAAGTCAGATTTCCTTTTTACAGAGTATCAAGCAATCCTGTTCACACTCAGGCTCTTCTTAACCAATACACAACATATTTTTTTTCCTGCCTGGATTATTTTTTATCTTCTGTAATTAAACAAAATGGTAAGTGCTTTGAGAGGATGATTAAACAGATCATTTTGGTAAATTACTCTGACCTTGTCATTTACTTTAAAATCAGGTTTTACATCCAGACCATATTCTTAGGGTTCTATTTCACTGAGGATGTTCTCAATTTTCAGGCTGTGCGTATGTTTGCTTTCAGATTTCCCAGCAGTTTGAAAGCTGTATGTAAATAGCTGCCTGTGGAGGAGAAAGATAAAACAAAAAAGAGAAAAAGAGGAAAAGGAGGCAATGGATACTTTTGGGAAGGTGGATCATGGCCATAGATGCATACTGGAATAGCAGTGGCAGTTGTGTGATTCTTTCCCATAATTTTTTAAAATTTAATTTTACTGTTTTTATTCTTAAATCAGAATTGCTGCTGTAGAGGTGAGGAAGAGGAAAGGTGCCCACCACACACTTTCTGCAAGCTGCCATACTCTGAATATTGAGCTGCTTTTCTTTATAAAGAGCTGCAATATAACTTTTAACTTTACTAATTGTATTTTGGCTTGAGTAGAATGACACACTTCCAAAATACACCACTTCCATAACTGCACAAACAAGTTGTTTTTATAGTGCATTTCCAGTGTGATTTACCATGCCATACATCATCTGCCAACGTGGCAGTGGCAGCATTTAGTGAAGAACAGCAAAGGGGTAAAAGTTTTAGGCTTTCCAGAATTTCTCAGTGTTACATCTGGTTTTTTTGGGGTGTGTGTGTTTGTGTTTTGTTTTCATTTTTATTTTCCTCTTGGACTTACCACAAAACATTAGATCATTTTTTGCTGAAGGGTTTGCTTGTTTCTGTGAGCCCTGGTCTCTCTTGGTATTGACCCAGCATGTTGTGTTTATTTTCCTCAGACTTGGAGAAGTATTTTCTGTGCTATTCAATAGTGGTCTAATACAGTAGGATCTGATGTAGGAGGAGCTGCCTGAGATCCTAGTCCTAAAGACTGTCTTTGGTGATTTAAAGGGTACTTAAAACTTGGAACAAGTCTTAAATATGTGTTCTGGGACCTTATGCAATTGATAAGAACAAGAAGTGGTGCTTGGCAAAGATGTAACAGTATTAAACTTTGTCATTTATGCTTTCTGTTTTCAGTCCATATCTGCCCTCATCTTTGCATCCCAGAATTTGAATTTCACAGTAAAATAGATTGTCATCCTAACCAAAAGCATGTGATACAGCTGTTCATTTTTTCTTTCCTTTTTGTCTGTAATTGCTACTGCTGCTGTATGAAAATGTTCTGTCTGTAAATCAACTGGAGCTGGAATGGAAATAGCTCCCTTTCTCTGCAGCCATTGTAATAATCAAAAAATAAAAGAAATCTATAAAAAATTAATAAAATTATTTGAACAACACTGTAATGTATGTAACATAAAATATTTGAAATCATGTGGTGGGCTCTTTGTGTAGTCAAGGCCACGAGGAAGACTTTAAAATAATGCCAAAAGGACCATTGTATCCTCATAAAGACTTTTTTTCTGGAATTTATATATTTAAAATACGCTTTTTGACATAGGTTTTTTTTTGTTAATGAGTCTTTATTAGGCTGGCAGCCTATTTTACCTTAAAATCTGTACTGTAGATTAATATTGTACATGCAGCAAGTGTAAAGAGAATTAATTACCTGTTTGTGAGCGCACACAGGCTGAGGAGCATTTGGTGAATTACCATGTGCAGAGCAGTCAGCAGGACCTGCAAGCAGCCAAGGGGTGCTTTCCACAAGTATTTTTACCTTGTACTTGTTCTCAGTTAATCACTGCAGAGCCCAGGAGGGTTTGAGAGGCTCCACTGAGGAACGACTTCCAAAGCCACGTACAACGCTCTCCTTATCTCCTGCTGTTGGGAGCACTGTCAAAGTGGAGTAAAACTTACACTTCCTAAGGAGATTTTTGGTTAAGGAGCTTAAAGCAGAGGCTTTCTGACTCTTCAGCAGTGCACAGGAATGCTGGTGTTGCTGCCACTTGCAAGCAAAATGACAAATGTCCTGGAACTGAGTTTCATTTGGGTGCTGCAGGACTTGTCCTCTGCCCTGTCTGCATTTTTATTCATTTGTAAAACTGACTGGAATGTTAAAGAGAGAGGAGTCTTCATTTGAATGAACGAGTGTCCATTTTAATTCACCCTTTATTGTTTGGAAAGCATTAGTTGCAATTAAGGATGCTCCAACCAACCAAATTAAATCATCTGGCTGGAACTTCAGAGGCAATTACCATCAGTGTTCATTATTTTTCAAACTTCTTTCATCAGTTTCTTAAAATATAATTTACTTATTTATTTTCCTGAGGGGCTCTGATTTCGTCAGTGAGTAAACATATTGTGGAAGCCTTTTGAATAAATAGTTTAATTTTTTAAACTCCATGGCTGCTTTTCATGTTACTTGCTGACCACTTCAGCTAAAATGAATGAGAACTTCTTCCTGAGCCTAGAAATCTAAAGTGCCTTTTTGTATCTAGTTTTTGGTAACATTTTGTTCTACAGCTAAATTATATTGTAAATTCTTATTCTAATTAGCATAATCTGATTTTAAGAATGTTGAACCATTAGAAATTCTCCAACAGTTTAAAAGATTATGTAGTGTATAAGCCAGCTGGCAAACACTAAAAATGGAATATCTGTTGTGATGGTCTTGGAAGCAGCAGAGTCCCTCTCTTGTATTTGGGTGCAGTCTTAGGATTCTGATTCCTCCACAATAAAGTGCACAAGCCATTTTAATTGAAACATTTTTTAAATTTGGAAATATTTTTATTTTTCCATCTTGGCATTTTGAACATTTGAGATGTGGAAGACTTTCAGCAGTTAGGCTGTATTCCCCTTGTTTGGCTGCTTGATTTGTTTTGTTTTGTCTTTCCCTGAAGATACCTCTGCATGTCCTACACAGAATTGACTGGTGTGCTGTTGTCTATTCAGGTTTTTCTGTTAGATAAGCCTGGCAGAGCCAGCATGAATGAGACTCACTTGAGTTTGTGAATGAAAGGATATTTCATATCACAAAACCCAAGCCAAGCTGGGTAGCCCTGTTCAGCTCAGTGTAGGCACTTGGCAGGTAGATTTTGCTCAGTGGTTCCCATTGTTCAGGTTTTGTTCATGGCCCCAGCTTCTTATCCACGAAGTAATTCCTCTGAAATCAGAACTATTTCTAGTCCTGAGTGTTCCCTCATTGTGAGAAGAGGTAAATTCTCAGTTCAATCCACTGCAAGAATAAAACCTTTGCTTATTTATGTGGGAGGGCTGGCAGTGTTGACTGTGTACTTATTTTATCCACTTGAATTCCTCTGTAACTTATGTGTGAGTCTGATTATTTGTCAGTTGTGATCCAGGCAGGTCATGAGCTGCTTTTGTCTTACAGTCATGCACAATCAATAATGGAGCGAGGAGCTCCTGACAAATATTAAATGAATTTTGGCATCTTTCTGTTGGCAAATTGCTTGTGAACAGATGGCAGAACTTTAAGGTTTAGTCAAACATCAAAGTTTTTCCTATTCTGCCACCTGAAACAATCAGATCTGAAGCCAGCTGAGTAAGTGTAAATTTACTGCCAATGTGTGGTGGAATAATTTATGCTCTTCAGTCTTGTAGATGACTTGAATGCATAAGCACCAACTTTTCAGCAAAGGAAGATTTTCTGAGAGTTCTCTAGCAGTGTGGCTGTTGTGTTGGTTAGTTCAACCTGTGGTTTCATTAACTTTGGTTCCTAGTTATAGTCTGATCTAAATCTCACTGCATTAAAAAGTCATTATCTTTAATAAAAAATGCATTTTTTGTGTTCTCTAGGGTGTTTACTATCTCTGTGATGACACACCCCAAATCTCTGAGGTGGGTTTCACAGGCTGAGTGTGATAGAGGAGTAAAGCATCCTGTGCCCTGGAAGTCCTGTCATGAGCTGAGATCTATGTTTTAAGTGGCAAAATATTTCTTAGAGTGAAATATACATCAAGTAGATCTAATAATTTCTATATATATATTTATGCATAGAAATGTTTTATGAATAGGATGAAAACAACAAAGATATTTATGTAAAGTTAAATAAACACTTCACCCTGGTTCTTCTGTAAATAATAGCATTTTAACCCTATTCTATATCAGTGTATTTTGAGGGCTTCATTTCAGACCTTCATTTCCTCATCCACAGTCCAAATGATGCTCAGGGATACAAAGGATGCAGGTGGAGATCCACCACTATGGGATATTTTGATGAGAATTTTTGCTGTTTTGATGAGACTTTTGAATGAGAAGAGAAACAGTTCAGGTTGAGAAGCAAACGAAACATTGGCAGGGTGGTGTGTTGCATTCGAGGGTGTTATGGGGAAATGGTCATCAGGACCTGCGTTCTGCCTGAGCTCTTTCGCTCACAGTTTTGTCCAAGACAACATCCAGAAAAACTCTTCGAGATTATTTTAATTGCTAAGTATCTTTGTGTGTTTTTTAATATGTGTGATTTTTGTTTGATTTTTTTTGTTTAATTAGTCAAAAGAGTAGGAAACTTCCAAGAAATATATTATGGTATAGTTAGGAGAGGAATTGAATTTAAAACCAACCAGCTTTTTGTACATTTTTGCATTTGCATGGGCTTTTATCCAGGATCATTATTGCATCCCGCAGTGGTAGGGAGGAGAGGAGAGATCCAATAGGCAGGAATTGTGCAGCAAGATTGATTTATTTAATTATTTCACAAACTCTTTTATAGACTTTTTTCTTCATATTCTAATTGATCGAAGGATCAGCCACCCCTTGGGGGTGATTGGCTAAAATCCTAAAACATCCAGTGTCAAAATATTTTTCTACTGTACCATAAACAAGGCTTTGCAAGGTCTCAGGTGTTCATAGCTTATAGAACTCTGCTACTGTCTTTGTGAGAGAGAAAAGTATCTCACGGGACTGGAAAGAAGCAAGAGAAATTGCTGCTAGCAGCAATATTGTATCCACAGGTCATTGTCACCATTGCTGATTTATCATTGAGTATGGAGTAATTGCAAACTAAATGTAGTCACTGAGGCAAAAGTAATGCATATGACAGGTGGATTTAGATGAGACCAGACTTAAAACTAGAGGCTGCCTTGGTAAACTAAGACACTGCTTCAGTGCTGAGGAGAAAACCAACGTGGAGATGTCAAGAGAGAATTACACAAAGCAGCTAATGATGTGCATTTCCATTCTCTCCTGTTCTTCTGTGGACTTTGAAGAATCTCAGTCTTTTAAAATTCTAAGGTATATCTCTGACTGTGCATGATAAATTTGTGATTATCTAATCCAATTTACATGGTAAGAGGGTAATTTCTTTATCCTCTGCATTACAATCCGTGTCCATGATTTGGGAATTCCCCATGGAGGACAGGCTCTTTTATAGGATGCTTAAATCTGATTCTAATTTAACGTAAAATCTAAAAGAATGGGGAAGCTTATAAAATAATGCTTGGTCACTTGCAATAACTACATGGATTGTTTTAAAGGGAATTGTAAAGAAATTGTTTTCTGCAACACCATAATGTAATACACATATGATAATGAACTAATGAAAAATTGTAATTTATCAAGCCTTGATGACTGTTCCAGGTGACCTGCCCTGTGCACAGGAAGGTTGTGAGAGAGTGGTGAGTTGTGTGTTCTGCAACACCCAGGAACAGAGCTGGTATCTGTTTTTACAAGGAAGATTATGAAATAAGGACAGGGCATTGGGAGGCTGAGGAAATGGAAACATATCCTGACTGTGTGGACCCACCTGAAGGTCGGGACTTTGGGTTTGGAGAGAGAAAGAGGCTATAAGGAAGGATAATGTGAGGTGAATGTGGGGCCTGTGTTGACAAGACAAAGTGTTTGGAGAGGAGGTTGTGGAGGTGTTCTCACAGAACTGAAGCTGGGTGGTTCGGGGTTTTTTGGGGATTTTGTTTTGGTATGTGGGATGTTGGGGTTTTTTTTGCTTGTTTTTTTGTGTTTTGTTGTTGTTTTTTAATCAACTATTCTTAGGGCAATTCAGAGCCCTGTGTTCAAGCCTTGCTTGCAGTGTGACTCTCTCTCAAGTCACAAGTACAGCCAGAAACCAGCGTGTTTCCAGACTGGTGTTTGGAGCCTCTGCTGCTCACACCAGTGCTGTTTCTCTCTCTAGCACTGCTCATCTTCCTTACCAGGGCATGTTATTTCAGCTATCAGCTCTAGCTTTCCTCTTCCCTCGCCTCTCTTCAGTTGTGCCACTGGTAGATTGTACAAGATTCATATACAGGTTCTGTACAGTAGGATAAGGGATCTTCAGGGAATAAAGTGGTAACACTGCTCTGTCTTTCTATGAACTCTAGAGGTGATAAGCATGGTCATAACCAAGTACATGTGCCTGGTATATCTTGTGTGCTGGGAGTTTCATAAAGCTCCCATTACGTGGGCTTTAAAAATAATTACATAAAATAAATGAAGCCACAGAGCAAAAATGGAGAAAATAACACTCTTCAGTTCTTAACACAGAGTCCACACTGAAAGCTGCAATCATTTCCTGAATCTGGCTCTTAAAAACCACAAGGACTTTCAAAGCAAGCACTGCTCTTCCTGCTGTGATTCTGACCTATGGAGGAAGAAAGAGTCATCCTAGCATTTAATTTTTTTTGCAAGATCATGCTTTCAAGTGTTTAAAAGCTCTTCTGAAAGAATGGTGGGGTAGGAAGGCAAATGGAGTCTAATAATGTTGTAGATGTCTCTGCACCTATAACCAGAACATTTTCCCTGTCCTGCTGTAGCTCCTCATGCTGCTTGACTTTTCAGCTGTGTGCAGCCAGTTATGTGCTTAGTTATTTGTTTCTTAAAATATCCTCAGTGTAGTGGCAAAGTGAGTTTGCTCCTCTGTAACCTAAACATGTTCAGCACACACACTTCTCTGCTGCCTTCTCTTTCTAGGTGTGTGCCAAAGGTGAATGAAAAATGGGGAGTTTTTCAGAAGTTTTGATGTTTTCCGAGAAGTTGCTTTCTTTTAATCTATTTTTAAATCTGTTTTTACCTTACGCCCTCCCCCAGTATGTTCTATAGGTAGTTTAGCTTGCCATTGGTCTTTCGTGTTGGGGAAGAATCATGTAATATTTAAAATATGCCATCACTTCCATTTGTTTCAGGGTGCCAAGAAGCACTAAAATGCCCCCAAAATGGTCCTTTAAGTACCTTTAGTATTTAGTGAAGGAAGTGTAATGGCACCCTGAAGGACATAATAGATTAGGGTTTAATAGCTCTTTTCTTTTTCTTTTTCCTAGCATTTGTTAATCTAAAAGTTTCTATCACTGGGGATTCCTTACAGCTCTTAAGCATCTCATATTTTATTTAGGTCCCATTGCTCAGCCTTCCTTATTTTGTCTGTTTATCTCATTGCAGACTTTGCTGTTATTTATCTGAATACCTGAGGAATAAATAAATGCTTAGGAGGAGTCCAGAAAGAGTACTCTGCTCCATTTAATTCCATCACAATTGGAAAAACAAGCATATGTGCTGTTCCTGTCAAATTTGTAAAGCTGTACTTTCATTAGTTCTGTGAGTGCTGGTCTTCTGGGCTCATTTGGCCCCATCCTTTGTGCAAGCAGAGGCATGTCCTTGGGGAGCCAGGTTAGATATGTATTTTTGATAGACACATTTCAGTTTGGTTTCCAGATCTAATTCATATGTCGGACATGCTTCTTCAGATACAAGGGGTTGAAGCAAGGCTGATCAGTTTAAGGAGGGGGCAGCAGGAAAAAGGCTTTAATTAAAGCTAAAGGCTGCTTCCAAATTCAGATCGGCTTATGCAGTGTAAGGTGTTTGACTTCCAAAATCATTGCCTTTGCCAGAGGACCTGGAAAGAGCCAGGTCTGTCCTGTTGCTTCAGTGATGCTTGATAAAGGAGTAGAATGAAAAACATTTAAGCGAGAAAAAATTAAGAAAAAAGAGTGCTTTGGAAACAGCTCTGAATGGATTCCTTGGTCATTGACATTGGACATGAGTTCCTCCTTCCTCAATTTTTTCTGCTGTGGTAAGAAAACTGAAGTTTCTTGCACTACCAAAGCAATGCTTACATATACTGACTTGAAATCTAATCTGTGTGTTTTTTGTAAAACAGCACTATGCACTTACTGCATAGAACAGAAAACTAGACTTTGAATTACACCTAAACACTTAAATTTCCCTGTGCATCAATATATTTTAACTTCCCTTGTTGTATAATCTACTTTATAAATTATTTGCCTTATTAAAGTATGCAGATTTATATGAGTTTATTGGCTTGTTGTACCTGCTTTTGCTCATAAACAACAGTAAGCACACTGATTTACAAGTGCTGTTGATAGCTTATCAAGTACAAATGCAGATGTGTTTTTGTGGGACCTGTTAGGATGGAAGCAGGAAAACAGTTCATTTGAATACATTACTACAGTGCTATCAAATTCGTGCCGTGGTTGTGGGGTTTTTTGCTGCTTATGTCTCTTTTTCTTTAAGTGCTACATGTAACCTCTGGTTGTTTAGGATGAGCTCGAAATGGATAAGCATAATGTCTTGGGGTGACTTTATGATGTGTATCCCCTATTGCAGCTCTATGCCCAGAAATCAATCCTGTGCCTTTTTGTGCCTTTAAACTGAGCCTGAGAGGGGGGAGAGAAAAAAACTGAGCATACCTTTCAAACAGTTGTTCAAGGACACAAATACACACTCTTCTGTGTTCTGCTGCAGCAGAGAGAAGAGCAGAGGAAGCGCCCTGCTTGCTCTTCACCCAGCTTTCGGCTCCTTTTCTCCTCAGGGAGATGGAGAGTTGAACTTTGTTTTCCTAGGATTTCCCTTCTTCTCTTCTGGACTGTTTCAACATCAGACCACATTGGGAGAATTTCCCACCGAGGCCCCAGAGGTGGGCCCACACCGACCCAGCTCTGAGGAGGAGGAGAGAGACCACACTTAATAGAAGGACTCTGGAATCTTCCCAGGTTTCTCTCCACAGCAAGAGGTTTTATTATTTAGTATTATTATCCTTTTCCTGGGTGTTGGTTAAATAAATAGTTTTTTTAATCTCTTTCACTTTCTGCAGAGGAAAATTTTTTTTCCCGAACCTGGTGGGGGAGGGCTGGTTGTAACCTGCCTTCTATCAGAGGATATTTTCCTCCAAATTTGTCCAAACTGGCACACAAATGTTCTTAGATGATGATTACAGACAATACTTTGGCAATCAATTGTTTTGAAGCCAGATGGCCATCAAAAATCCTAGCAAACCATAACACTTACTGGTTTGCAAGATGTATTTTCTAGAAACTAAACAAGCTGCATATTTAAAAATGAAAAAAATGTTGTAGATCTGCATATCTACATTTGTTTAGCTTGAGAGCAGCCGTGTGTTCCCGTGTGGAGAGTCCAGTGTGTCGGTGCTGCAGCAGATGGAGGTGCAGTTCATCACCCACCTTGGTGTGGAGAGTTCTGCAGGAAGTTGTGGTGCCCTGCTTGGTGTTCTCAGCTCATTTAAGGTACCCCAGGGGCTCTAGAACCTCACTCAGACTGAGTTTGTACTGCTGAAAGGAGCTTTATGTAGATCTTAGGACACCGAAGTTTCATTCTTCTGTTTCTGGATACAATCACGCTTGGGAGGTACAATCACTTCTTGTGAGGTAGTTGTTTCTTAATATGAAGATTTCCCCTCTCTAGTAGTCAATTGAGTACTGTTGCACAGTGTGATACACAGAGTATCCCCAAAAATCACTTCTTTTGAATACCAAATACATCTATTTTCTGCTTAGGTTGCCCTGAGTTTGATCCCTCTGGCCAGCACAAGTTCTGTAAAGCAGTGTGATGCAAAGTGATGGTGTATGTGAAATTTTAGTTTCTGAGAACACTTGCCCAGTGACTCATTTCTTCTCTCTCTATAAGTGTAGCCAAATGCCACGATCCCCTGACCAGAGCAATGGCCTGTGCATTGGGCATGTTAATTCGAGGGCATGTTTTTAATTAGAGACTTCTTTAAATCCCTTGCCATGCTGAACCCAGTTATGGTTACTATTGGCTTTTGAAAAATTCAGAATTGTTAACAAATAACACTCAGTTTTGACTGCAGTAGGAAAAATATTTATACTTCTTGTTTACACAGCAGACAGTGTTTTAACAGATACCAAAACAGCAGCCACCTTCTGCCTCTTCCAGGTCACTACTCATCTAAACATTGTGTGAAAGTAGTGTTGTTTTTCCTAGAGTTTTAACTCTTCAAAAAAACCCCTGCTGGGTACTTTCTCATTACATTCTCCTCTAAGTAACTGATGTACATTGATATTTTATCTTCAGTGGAAACTTTGAGGGGGTGACCTCCCCCATTGAACTCAAAGAAATAAGGATGGGAAATTTTTGGTATTGTGTGGGCTCCAAGCCCTTAAAACCTCAAAGAAACATGAAAGAAATATGATGTGTAGAGCTGAGCACCTTTACCCTCCCCAGCATAAATCCGAGGGAGTGTGAGCGCTGAGGCAGCTCTTGGTACCACCGTGTTCCCAGCAGGCTGATTGATGTTTTAGCATCATCCAGGTGTGTGCAGAGGGACATAAAGAAGCTACTGAAAGGGTGGCTTGGTCCTTTCAGCTTTACTGGGGGTTTTCTGGCTTGTTTAAATGAAGTGATAAACCATGTTGAGCAAGCGATTTATAGCAGGTGGGAGTCCAGCAGGGTGATTGTATCTAGCACTTGGGGGAAGCAGAGGGTATGGAAATAAATGTGTCAGAACTATAATTAAATGTTTTGTGCTGCTGCTGATAGATGTATAATTGCAAATGCCACCAGCATCACATTCCTTCCTACAGGAGGGAACCACAAATGAGGCTACATTTGTGAACTTCTTGCTCTATAGAAATTTCCCAGCTTTTCTCCTCCCTCATGATCCTGCTGTTTTTCTTTGTAATTAAAGGGAATAATAAAAGGTTTTCTCTACCACAAATACAAAGTAAATTAATTCAAACCTAAATGTATTTTTTTCATAAAAGAGTGAAAAAAGTGCCAAGACCACCAACCTGAAATCAAGCTGTCAGCTGTGGTGAAGATGTAACTCACTGTCTGTTATTTGTGCTGGGATTATTTGCCATGGCTGTAACCTGAGCAGTGAATTTGGGTACTAAACTTGAAAAGTTCTCCTTGCTGAATGCAGATAAGAAGTGGTCCTGCCCTTTTGAACACTGAGTTAGACACCAAGCTGATCAGTGACCCCAAAGTAACCTGTACCTGGAAGCCCAGTCCTTTAACTCACAAATACTTGAATGATCTTATTCCAAGGTCTTTGCCTGAACCACAGAACTACCAAAAAAAAGTTTTTATTCATAGCATAGCAGAGAGAGCCACAGTCAATACTCCAAGTGAAGACAAGATTTAGGCTTTTGGGAATGTCAGTGTGTCTGTCTTTCTCTTCACTGTCCATCATCTATGTTTGAAATCAGCAGCCACCCAAATCGCCTATTTGCAAATTTTTTTCTGTTCTTGATTTGAATTTTCCAACATGCTGGAATGAAGGACACTCATCTGCAGTTCTGGCCAATTAAAATGCAGCCTTTGTGTAACCTAAGCTCATCCATACTCAAGATCCATCAGACTTTTTAAAAATACCTTTTTGAGGTGAGAGTGAACAAGAAGAAACACCAGGGAGGAGCCTTTCCATGAGCTTGAGTTGGGATCCTGGTAAATGAGCCAGAGCCACCTTGCCTCTGGTATTCCAGTAACTGCCTGAATCTTCTGTGATCTGACTTCGCCATTGTCCTTGAAATCCAAATGTGTGATTATACACTGCAAATGTATATTTAAAAATATATTTTATGTGTATATAAAATATATAATGTTTGGCCAAAATATATGGCTTACACTTCTTTTTTTTTCATTTTGCTGAATGAAGCCTACAGTAAAATTGGGATCTATGAAGATTTTGAAAGAAGTATTATTTTTGCTGTTCATAATTGCTGAAGCAGTGACTGCTTTAGGGAATGCTGGAAAAATCTTTCAGTAGTTGTTAAATCCAAAACAAAACAAGGATGCAGCACACACAACCTTGGTATTTAAATTACCGTTTATGCTTGGCATGGCACCTTGAGTTCTGCATGAACAGTGATTGATTATATTTGAGATTATGGTTAATTTAAGACCTAAATTCAGGGGATGTGTATATATGGGTCCTATATATCAAGTGTTTTAATGCCATATAGCAGAGGATTTAAACTGAAGATTGAGAATTGGGCTGGTCATGAGATCCTGTGCTGGAATTTCTCGGTGCTTTGAGGTACAACAGGGAGACTGGTGCTTATCTAGCACGGGCTTTTTTTCTGAAAAGTGTTGCCACATTGTTCTGTCTGAAAGGGAGAACAGGTGGGATAAAGAAGGTGTTTTAGGTAGCAGTACATTGCTCATGATATTTATGTTTTACCTGCTGGCTTACTTTTTAGGGCACATGGTTATTTTACTTCTTAAAGAGTGCTTCTAGAAGGGTGAAGAGACACCCTAAACTCTCCTCCTCCATCATCTTCCCTTTGAAGAGAAGAACTAGATCCCTGCAAACTGTGTTTTATTTTCTCCAGTAATCATTTGTAGCAATACTTAGTGCTTTCAAACTGCTTTTAAGGTGTCAGTTTTGCTGCAGCGCCTTTTGATTCACTCTCAGCTCTATTTACTGACTCCTTCAGTGCCCAAGAAATGCTGCCTTCACTATTAATTGTGTTATTGAGTATTACCCTGTACACTTACTGGTATCTTAAGCATAACATCACTATATCATACAGTCAGACAGACTTATTGTACTAATAAAAAATACATTGAAGTTGTGGTGTGCTTCAGATCCTTTAGTCACAAGAGACATTGCATTCAGAATGTGAAAATTAATATCCAGTCCCCATACCTTATTTATAACCTATGTTGTTCAGGTGTTAATACTTAATCTATAATTTTTAATAATGTATACACCATTGGAATTTACTTGGAAGGAGATGACATTCCCATTACCTTTCTTATAATAAAAGTATTTCTATAAATAAATAGCCTACAGGTTTAATGGCTAAATGTGCTGTCTATACTCAGCTGATCTGCTTGGTGAATAGGAATAGGGGATAAGAATTGTTTGATTTTCTTCCTTATGTACTGAAATACCCAACCTATCTGGGTTAAATCACTCTTTTTTAGCATTCATTAAAACAAGCCTGTGACAGGAATTGTGTAGCTGCTGAATTAAGGCCACACAGTTAGGTGCTGCTTAATGCCTGAGATCTAACCCTCCATTAGAAAAACCTGTGTCTGCCACCATGTTTGTGTGTTTAAAAGAGATAATATAAATCATCTTCTGTAGTGATCCTCCCCAATTATTCCCTAAATGCCTTTTATACTTTCATATTTGTTCCTGTAATAGAAGAGTGATTCTTAGTTCAGCAATATGGAATTATTCAATGGACTCTGCTTCTTGGAGAAATTATATGACCCATTATTCCTCTAAAAACAAACAAAACCAAGTGCTTACCTTGAAACAAATTGAAGAATGCTCTTCTTCGATCCTCCAGATTTTTTCCTGGGGAATCAAAGTTGCACCCCATGGTGCTCAAACCTTAACGCTAAAAAGATTATGGGCATCAAATCACTGGGGGAAATTGAGGACATGAACTATTCTGAAAGGGAACAGACATAGAATCACAAGGAGAAAAAGGAGATAAGTGCAAAAATCACAGAAGATTGAAGGTCAGCCTGACCATGCTTTCAGAGTATGTAAAGGAAAAGATATTAGTGGTGATTTGAACGTTTCTGGAGACATAAGATTTAAAGGCCTTAATGGGAACATCAGTTCTTTGTTCTGCACAGAGAGCATGGAAATCCTTCTCATAGATGTGCATAATGTCATCAAGGAAGGAGAGATTTAGGTATCAGCAGCTGTAACTTTAAAGGAACCTTTTAACTTACTGCTTAAAGACACATCGGGGATGGCTTAGTCCGAGGGGATTTTTAATCAAAAAGAAGAGATTCAGGCAGATGTTGATCCCAGCAAACTGCCCAGCCTGGATCCTCTGCCCTTCCTTAACAGGATCAACTGCTGCTGCTTTGGCTCAGTGCAGCCCCCAACATGCTCCCATGGACATCACAGCTGGCATGAGACCCAGGCCTTTAGGATGGATTTTTGGTGCTGTTTTGAGGAAACAGTTTTGTTTTTCAGCAATGTGTTCAGCATCTTCTGATCAAAATGCATGCTTGCTACATTTTGGGGGAGCTCCAGCCATTTTAGTTCTTGATACAACTTGATAATAGCCTTTAGGAGTGTTCCAGAAATGACATTTCAGTGCTGGGCTGTGGCCAACATGTGAATGGAATAATTCCCATTGAATTCAATGCATTTAATCTGAAGGAACTCACAAAGAGGTGTCCACTGCTATTTCTTCTAAACAGAAGAAGCAACAAATGATTGTCACCATGGGGTTATGATGGCCTGGAAATTTCTTCATAAATATCAGCAGCTGTTTATGACAAACACAGACATCTGTGGTAGAATCTGCTTCACATATGTGTACAAGTCTGCAGTGGTTGGTGGTTCCATGGTCAGAAATAATCCACAGTAATTACAGACTTCTTTTAACACAGAGAGATGGGGACTGTTGAAGTCACTTGGAGGTGATAAATGTTGTTTAGAGCTGACATTTTTTTGTGGTCACTGGAAATAAAGATCAACTTTCAACAAGCTCTTCTTTTAGTGGGCTTATTCTGCAGCTGAGAAAAGGCTATTTCATAAAAATTGCTTCATGCCTGAAAAGCCCTACCCATCCATTTGTAAATAAGTGAAAGGAAAAAGGGAAGATTTGATTACATGTGAAGGCTCACCCTACAGGTCTTTAATATTGCTAAACAATCTGCTTGATTAGACATAAAGATTATTAACAAATTACGAGTGTTTAGTGGTCGTCTTGACAAGTTTGGTTTCAACTAAACACCTATTTTGTTAATGAATTATTGCTGTTATTCTTGAGGACTTGCTTGACCTCACTGATCATCTTGCACTAAAATCTCCTTCTCCTACTTGCACATCCTACTGATGTGGGTTTTACAGCTCTGGTAAATTTGATATTTGGACTCAGGTTACATGTTGCAGTCATTCTTAGTCTAAAGAGTTGGTTTGAGGAAATATCATTCAAATTTCTGTGTATTTGCTGTTCTTTCTCTAGAAATTCACCCATAGAATTTTTCATTATAGTGACATCTTCAATGGAGAGTAGTAAAGTACTAGTGCTAAGATACAATATTTATAATACATAATTATGACTTTGCTATGTCATGGAACTGCATAGAAACTTATTGAATAAAATCATCCTTTGAGTTCTAAGTCCTGGACCAAAAAGCTGGATATTAGTTAAAAGACAATGGACCATATAGAAATAAAGCTTCATTGGGTAGGAACAACTAATTATACTATAAGAGAAATAAATTTAAATGCATTGTCTCCCTTGGATTTATTTACACCATAAAGGATAAATTATCCTTCTTATAATTTGAAAGTCTTTGAATTAACTGAGGGAGAGAAAATAAATGCATAAAAGGTGACTTCTTGACAGTCTTGTCAATACATGCTTGGAACTGACGACAGGAGAAATTATGGTATCAACCTAAAAAATGGAGCTCCTCAGGGCTCTGAAAACATGAGATGAGATGATAACATCAGTGTGCCAGAGCTGTGATATATGAATCCCCCAACCATTATAGAATAATCAATAACTGCCACATGTATGACACTTTGTATGTGTGTATAAAAATGCATAAATAAGTGTTCCAATGCTCTGAGCAGTAGGGGAGAGAAGAACTGATAAATTTATTAACACTGTTTCTTGGCAAAGGAGCACAAAGGTAGACACAAGAAACGGAGAGAGTTAAGAGAATTCTGCAGTCAATTTAAACTTGCATGGGTACTTTAAGTGCAAGGCCATAACATAATGAGCTTTTTACAAACATGTTCATCTTGTACTTGAGAATAGTGGGCAAGATTGTGGAAAGGAACTTAAGTTTGATGGAATTAAGAAACAAATTGGAATATACAGGGGGAAGAAAACTTGCTACTAAAGAAACGAGTAAATGTGATTCTGCTTACAGTGCCCAAATAAACTTCAAATACGCTGCCTCAGGGGACTTTATGTGAGGATACAACCAACACTGGTCTGGCTCTGGATGTTTTCAGCAGTGGGCTGTTGTTGGGTTTGTGTACTGTAGTGTAGGCATACTGTGGGGGTTGACGTGGGAATCTTCCATTTCACCAAGTCTCTGAGCCTTCACACCGGTTTTGCAAAGTTCGCAGGTGCTTGGGGTTTTCCACTAAAGTGTCTTGAAATAAGTTTTGGCTGACTCAGTAAAGGTGGAGAAATAAAAGTGTTTCTCTCTGACCTCTATTAATTTTTGGTTTCTGCCTTTAGGACTGAAGCTCCTGCCCAGCTGCTTTGCACGGCAGAGCTTCAAAAAGCTGAGGAGATCCTTCCTTGTGTCCAGACAATATGGACTGAGGGTACCACGCTGATTCATTGGGATCCAGCTCCCTGCAGGTAACATTGCTCCTTTCAGCAGTTTTGGCACTGGGATTCATGAGACTCTGGGGTCAAATCAGGACCCTTTTGCTGGGGATTGCACAGTGCCCTGTGAATGGTGATGATTAGGTTATCATATCTTTGCTCTTTGATCCCTTCTGAAAGAAAGGCCTGGCCTAGGATTTTCCTGTCTTACATAGATGAGACCACAGATATCCCACGAAAATCTGAGGGAAGAAGGGGGCATCAGGTTTGAGGCACTGCCTGTAACCCAGTCACTGGGAACACTGGCTAGTCTTGGCTCAACAGGTTTTTCATGTTTTACTCCTAAACTCAGCACACTCCTTCAACATCTGCCCATTCACAATAATTCATGAATGAATATAAGCATTGTGCTGGCTTTGGCTCCAGTTTCAAGTATTAAATGAATGAACTTGAGTGAAGATCTTGCCTGACTTGTCACCTTTGTGTTTGATATTAGTAGAGAAGGTGAGTATAGGACATCTGTGTCCTTTTCCAGGTCTATGGTTTTTTGTGAGGGAAGGGATGTGGCAGTGCAATGCTCAGGGGATCAGCTGATGAGGTATCAGTGGTACAGGATACAGCCATGATAAGATTCTGTGTTATTTTTCATTTAAGAAGAGTGACAGCAGTGCATGAGATGAGATGCATTAATTTTAGCTTGATTCTCAAGCATTTGTAGGCACACAGGAGGTTTGTGTGCAGAGTGTGGGTCCTTATTGCTAGTTTTTGTCACTGCCATTTCCAGGTGGGCAGGGAGGGTTCTCTCACAGCCCATCTCTCATGCCCAGGTCTTACATCTCTGTGTCACCTTCTGTTTTTAAGAAGCACAAAATGGTTACTAATTAAAAGGATTTATTCCCAGTGGAATCAGGGAATAAACTCGGAGAAAGGGGCACTTCATCCACTGTATAAGAAGAGGAATCAAAATGCTAGGACATGAATTTCAACCTTAAACAGCAATAGTCATTGCACAGCTGCTGACAGAAAATAGACCCCAAAGCAATTATGACAGTTTGTGATAGAAGGCTTTCTCAGTCTTGTCAAGGTGAAGTATTCAATAAATAATAAAGAAAGTCGAAGTAATGCTTAGGGCTTTGGGGAGGGGTGCTACTATATAGAGTAGTATATCTCTGTTTTAGAATTACATCATGCACATGCTGGATAGCATTAGTTAAGCAATTGTTCCTGCTGAGGCATTCTAACGAGCGTGGTGCTTCACACTTTGCTTTCCCCAGTAAGTATTGCTCTGTAATTTGTTTTTGCACTCACATATTGTGTGATCTCTGTAAAGTCACCATCAAAAATCGATCATTGCTGAACTTGGGCCTTCAAATGCATGCAAAAAAAAATCAGGCAACATTTGTCTCATGGCAACGGCTCTTCAGCACAGTGAAGGATGATGCAGGGGGCTGGAGAAGAGATTTCTTTGTTTCACAATACACAGGGCATTCATGTTTCTGTGTTCCAGCCCCCTCAGGTAAATCACCTCCAACCTCTAAAAATTGTGTAGAGATCGAAGATTTCTTAAAAGTATTATTAATTAGGCTGAATCATATCACTTGTAGTGGTCTTCTTGTTAAGCATTGAAGTTGTGTTCATTTTCTATTTGCTGTCAGACATTGTTAGCTCTGCCCTCTCCATACTTTGCCAGTATTAAGCAGCATCCTGAAAGGCCAGTATTCAATGTTGATAGAGACATTTGTTGATGTCTCACTTCAGTTATTCTGATCCACATGATAAAAGAATTGTTCCTACTTCTTTATTTTTTACACTTGTTTCATTTCACTATTCTCTCCCCCTTTTTTTTTTTTTTTTTAATCCTTAACCTTACATTTTTGTTTTTAAAGTAACATTTTTCTTTTCTCATAATATTTTGTTTATCTTGCTGTTTGTGGAGTTTATGCAAGTCTGTTCTGAGCATTGATGAAACAGACCTTGGGTATCATCTTTTTTTTTTTTTTATATGTATGTTTTTTACACAGTCTGATCCTGCTCAGCAAGGTTTTCAGTGTGCTTGTATTTCTATTCTCTGTGGGGAGTGGGAAGATGCAGAGAAAAATACGCAAGGAGTGAAATGGGCTGGGAATGGAAAATAGCAATGTGAAGGGCAGCTTGGCCCCAGAACTTGGCATTTCACAGAGTCACAGAATCACCAGGTTGGAAGAGACCTCTAAGATTATCAAGTCCAACTCATGCTCTAACACCTCAACTAAACCATGGCACCAAGTGCCACATCCAGTCTTTTTTTAAACACATCCAGAGATCGTGATTCCACCACCTCCCTGGGCAGACAGTTCCAGTACTTCACAACTCTTTCAGTGAAAAACTTTTTCCTAATATCCAACCTATGTTTCCCTTGGCGCAGCTTAAGACTGTGTCCTCTCGTTCTGTCAGTGGCTGCCTGGAGAAAGAGACCAAGCCCCACCTGACTACAACCACCTTTCAGGAAGTTACAGAGAGCGATAAGGTCCCCTCTGAGTCTCCTTTTCTCCAGGCTAAACAACCCCAGCTCCCTCAATCGTTCCTCAGCTGAGTGGAATTACATTTTTTTTGAGCAGCCCTGTACCAGCCACTGAAGTCCACCACGGTTACTCATCTAGAAAGGGTGGTGTGTCATTTTGAAGGTATCTGGAAAATTCACATAATTATCTAAATGCTAAATATTGTTATCTAAATATCGCTGGCTGTAGTTTGATAGCTCAATTCCCTCTGGTCAGGCAGACCTAACAATTCCTCATGGCACGGGAAGGGGATTGGGTTTCTCTCTCCCTATGCTTGGAGGGATCATTAAATAAACTCCAAACCACCAGTGATGGGAAATATTGCACAGTTCTGGCTGTGTCTGCACGGCAAATCCATCCCAAACTTTATAAGGGCTTCCATTGCTGCAGCATCTGAATTGTTTGTGGGGTGGTTTCCCCATCAGCCCTTCCCTACTGTGCCAAGGCTTTATTGTGTTTTTTTTAGGTATGAGCAGAGACCTAAGAGGGGGCAGTGATTTGTCGCAGATTCCAAGAGCAGCCTCTGGTGTAACAAACGTCTCCCAGGCCCCCAGGCTGTGGGTGAATCCCAGAAAGCTGATTACTACTTCCCTTGAATGACCATATCTCCTACTGCAGTGCTTGTCAGCTTCTCATTCTGCAAAGTTCACACTATAAATAACAATGTAAATGTGGAATATTTTAAAAGATGGCTTCTCTTGTTGAGCTCTATTCCCCTGAATAATCCTGATGGCTACTGAGACAAGTCAGCGCTTTCAGTTCATTTTTTTAGTATGGGTTCTTTGTTCCCCTAGATTTTTCTTTCATCAATATATCTTTTTCTAAAATAGTCATCATATTTGATCTTTCTGTAGCTTGTAAGTTACTTTACAGTTAAGAGGAAAATGATGAAAATTTTCATGACTGAATGTCTTGAATTAATGTTCTTAGCATTAAAAAAGGGTAACAGAGGTTTAGGTTAATGTATTTATCTGTGCATGAATGTAGCCTCAGCACTTATTTTGTCTGCCAGTGTTTCTAAGTATCAATTAGAAAATATATTCAAAGTGAACTTGATTTCCAGTGACTGTGCATAATAAATAGATGTTGGAGTGAAAGCTTCTCTGGACTCAGGCCCAGAGGGAAGCCAAAGCACAGGGGTTGAATTAAAACCTTTGGACAAGCTGAGATACATGAAGTCACACCAAAATGAAATAGAAATATAGATTTTAAACTTTTAGTAGAAATATATGCTAAGTGCCTTAAACATTAAAAAGCTGCAGCAGAGACCTTAAACACAGTTCTTACTGCAGCAGTGGTACCTTTTCACAGAATTCTTTACTTTAGACAAAGTATAGATAGAACTATACTGTTCACATTTTTTAGATGGAGTGTTCACATAAACAAAAAGAGCTGATAGAAACCTATGTAACCCTTGTGTAAGGCTTACAACTGTTAGAATTAGACCAGGATAGGTTAAGAAAAGAAAAACCAGAATCGTGTGTTGATCTTATTGGTCAATTAACAAATATAATCCACACTTCTGTAAGAAAAAAATATAGAAGAAACTAGAATTAGAAGAAGAAGCTGTTTTCTGCCTCCTGTTTGCTGTTGCTGCTTGGCTTTATCATGTAACCCCCTTGAACTCTGCCTTCAAGAAAGCTGTGAGACTATGAAATAAAGAACTTAGCAGAACAGCAGCCTCCTCTGCTCTTCTACCCTGGTCCAAGAAGGAAGGGTATCCCATCAAAAGCTCAACAAATAGATATATGCTAAACATAATTACATATTTAAATGTATTAAACTGCAAGAATGATTTGGGCTGTTTCAGCAAAGCTCAGTGAAGAACCATCTGCAGTAATTGCTCTAAATTTAATTGTACCAATAAAGTCATGACTGTTTATATTGTAACAATATAGGAAGAACTTGCAAAAAACATGGCAAGCAATTGTAAGTTTTCTGTTACCAGTATTATTTGTGTAGCAGCACAGTGCTATCCCTATTCTTGTGGCAAGAGGAGAACTTCCAGTAAGATATGATTTATATTTACAAAGAACTTATTTTCTGGAGACATAACATGCTTGAGATAGAATGGATTAGATTTTTAGAGCTTCACATAAGCAAAATATCCTTGGGGGCTTTTGTTAAAATCATATAGGGGAAGATGGTCGCAGAAGAAAAGCTCTGTCTGACAAAAGTGTTGCTGAATAATCTTTGTGTGAAATTGGTGCTTTCAAAAGGTAAAATTTAGATGAAAAAGTTTCTTTTTGTTTCTTGAATTACCCAGGTGAAGTGCCTAAATCACTGCCCTAGGAACACTTCTAAGATTTCTGGGGGGTTTTTTATGGATTGAGCTGGAAAAACTGATGTCCAGAGATGACCCAAGGCAGCAGCTGCAGTGAGGAAATGCTGGTCAGTGAGAGGCTTTTGTACATCTGGGTTGGGAGGTTATCACAGCAGAGAGAGGCATTTCAGCTCCAGGCCATGCAGCATACAGAGAACTCCAGCATTAGCCCTCGGAATTAGAGATACTTGAAAGCCAGCCAAAGGCTGCTTGAAGTATTTCAAAATGCCCTTTTCTGGGTACATGGTGCTTTTAATGTGCAAACAGTCTCAGGAAGTAGATGCTGCCACTTGTTTTTCTAAAATAAGCTTCCATCACTTTTTTTAGATTAGATACAAGACTGGAAAGCAAAACAAACAGAACGACAAGTTGACATAATTCTGAATTTTAGTACTATGCCACGGAGCCATCAAATAAGCAATAGGGGCTTTGTTTCTGTGTTCTTTCTTGTTTTAAAAACCTATTCAAGGTCATGGTTTGAATAGAAAAGTAATTGGATTTGAGACACCATATGTTGTGGGATGCTTATGACATCCCTAATGAATGTTATAGGGTACTACTTCCAAAAAAATGTTGACATTAGCATTGGAATGACTGTTGACATGAAAACTTTCATTAAGAGAAACATCTTGAAGTCAATCTCATCTGATTTTTTTTGCTTTCTCTCTTCCACCCATCATGATAAGATGCCCACTCCTGAGACACAAAGGGCTTTGCTTACCTTGCCAGGCTCCAGCCTGTCACAATCACTCACCAGACTTTACTGCCCTTTCACAACACCTCCTGATTCACAGTGACAAATCCTACACTATAAAAGCAACCAGATTCCATTGCTGTGTGTCTCTTGTTACTCATTTCACAGTATTTATGGTGCTGCTTGCACAGAATGTTATTCCTGTGCTCTGTTTTGTAAATCAACTACACGTAAATTCTGTTAAAAGAAAATATATTTTTAAGGCTGTAAAGTTTGGAGAAGTTTCTTTTTTTGTGTTTGTCTCTTTTAGTGTTTTTGTCTGAGAAGCATGAGGGTGATCTCAAATTAGTTCCCTTTTTGCTCTGCAGTGTAACTTTGAAGAATCCTTTATGTAAGGAACCTTAATAGCATTTGTGTAGGACTGTTCTTCTCCTAAGTGTCCCAAACAAGCAAATTTCTCATTAACTTGTGAAAATTTACCCTAAAACTGCAAATAAAGAACAAATATAGGAAAAATAATTTGATACTATTATTCTGAGGTGTTAACATAAAAGAGTAATAAGACATAAAAAAATTCAGAGTAACCATGCAAACAAACATCATAAAGAAGCAAGCTGTTACAGTCTAACCATCCAACACTGTTTTGAGATATTTCCTTTCTCATCCATTTCATGTGGCTAGCAAGATCACAGTCCTTTCCAAATCACAGTGCAGCATCAAGGAGTTGTAAATAAAGCACACACAGTTTAGTTGTTGCTGGTTGCAGTTTCTCTAAACTTGAACCTGGCCCCAAATTTCTTCTGTTTCCATGGTTGCTTGCACTGACTGGGAATGACAATGATCCATCAAAATGGAATATTGGAGCCTGCACTTTGGCAGAAACACTTCCTGACAAAGGTAGGGAAGGGCAGACTGGTTGGCTTGTCCTTAATCCCTGTTTGATTGGGGCAGCACGACACACCAGGCATAATCACCTTGAGCATTTTGCTCTGTGCAGTGGCTGCTACTGAAATTCCTGTGATGAAAAGAAACAGAGAGGCAGCACAAGGCTTTCCATGTGTTCCTGGCACTCTGCCCTGACAGTGGTAGTTGGTGTGGTCTCTGTTGCTTCCCTTGATGTGCGGGATGGGAAGGTGGTGAGTCCCAGCAGTGAATCCATGGATTGTCTGTGAGATGTGTGTCTGGGGGCTGGCACTCAGCCTGCTGGGGACTCTCCCAGGCTGGCAGCCCCAGGCTCTGGGCTGTGCAGACCAGCTCCAGTGAGGTGCAGCTCACACCGAAGCACAACCACCCTGAGTGACACTGGCACGGGGGGCTAGTGGCTTCCCATAAAATGTTATCAATCCCTGCTTGGAGAACTGAGCTGGAAGTTTGCCCTTCTGCTGTTTGCATGTGCATGGGAACCCAGACAATGCTGTAACTGCTTTATGAGCCAACCTCGTTTGTCTAGTTTAGAATTTAATTTATTTTTTTTTAAATAAGACTAATTGCTTCTTACAGGCTGAGAGAATAGTGCTCTAAATGGTTGGTGGGAAAATACACCTCTGCCCTGCTGGGAATTCTTTTGCTGTGCACGGGGAGTACCTAGGAATAGGGGAATCTGAAAGACACACTAATAATTAAACTAAAGAGCTGTCTGAGCTGCCAGAATAAGAATGATGTGGGGAGGAAGGAGGTGGGTGGGCTCTGAGCTGAAATCCAGCACCCGAGCTGTGCCTGCTCAGTGAAGCTCCACATGGCACTGAAACCCTTGTGCATTGTGGTGAAAAAAGACAGCATTGAATGACAGGTCTTTAGTAGAAATAAGCTGTTTATTAGAATATTTGGTGGATTCCACCAGCTTTAGTCTTTTGTTTGTTTGTCTGTTTTTTCTTTTGTTTTATTTTGTTGGCTGTATCAGCCTTCCAAAAGGCAGAGCTGTGATAATTCAGTTGACATCGTTTAGACTCCCTACAGAAACCTGACCTGGGATAACAACCATGTCCTCTGACATTTCCCATGCTGACAGGAAAGTTCGTCCCCTACAAAGACGTTCTCCCTGTAAGACAAGCAACATATAAGGAGGAGTGGAAAGAGTCAATTTCTGAAAGCTGAAACCTGGAATTATTCGACAGTTCTTCATTCTTTATATTCGGAATTATGCAGGGATTCATCAAGACTTTTAAAAGTCAAAGTCCTGTTGGTCTGTAGTCTGGGCTACATGATTTAAGATCTCAGGAGGTGATGGTTGCCTTTGATAGTTCACATGCTTCCAGGAGAAGCCACTGCCTGCAGGAGGGCAGAGTCTGAGTGATTTAGTTTAAGTGTCTCAGCTGCCCGTCTGCGTGGGGCGAACACAGGCAGCAGCTGGGTGAAATGTTTGTCAATGAAGTTCCATTTTTGCATCTTTTTCTGCAGCTTGAGGAACACAGATACAAATAAATGTTTAATGAGTGAGGCCTCCAGTATTGTGAAACTTTGGCATGAATGTCTGAAAATGTCACTATTACCTATTGCTGTCAAATTTAAATTATGTCTGAAAGGAGGCAGCAAGCCGAAATCAGCATGCTGCTGTATTGCTGCATCATTAAGGGGAAAATTCAGGACAGAGGGAAAAGATCAATCTTTTCCGCCTGTGATTCTCCCAAATTCTGTTTTCTGCCATCGTGCTTACGACTTTCTATGTTGTCTTAACATTCCTCCATAAGATTTTTATTGCATATTTGAATATTAATAGGATATTTCCTCATCATGTTGACATATTCCCATGTAGGTTCAAAAACGCTGCTAGCGAGGATTTTCTTGCTATTTTCTAAGTCCATGAGAGACTCTTCTCTCTCACAGAAGAGGTAGCAGGGAATGTAAACAACCAAGCCACCTGCAACCTTGAAAAATCTTGTTTATGGTATAGTAGAAAAATATTTTGACAATGGATGTTTTAGGATTTTGGCCAATCACCCCAAGGGGTGGCTGATCCTTTGTCCAATTAGACTATGAAGAAAAAAGTCTATAAAAGAGTTTGTAAAATAATTAAATCAATCAATCTTGCTGCACAATTCCTGCCTGCTGGATCTTCTCTCCTCCTCCTTCCTATGGCTGCAGGACACGGTGATATACCCTAGGGCCCAGGCCTGCGGTAATATTCCCACCTCTTTACCATCACTTTACAATCACTTTCTCATCCAGCACATGAAATCTGGCACTTACCCAAGAGTCCTTTAGGGCAGCTTTGCAGGGCAAAACCTCCAGGGAGTCTCACTAAGGCTTAGGTGGTGCAGCAGGACAGCAAATGAAGCAGGCATGAGGCATTTCTGGTGATTTCTTTGCAGAATCCTTGAGGAGGGTTCACAAATCCTTGAGCAGGCACACCCAAAATGGCCCTCGAGCAATTGGGAAGGACATTCTGACCCTGACTCAGCATCAGCTTCCCTTGACCAAGCCCACACATGGTCCTGGTGCATTTGAACACGTGCCACAGGTGCAAATACCTGAATGCTTCAGCAAGTGGGATGTGAGGTGCTGGCTGTCTCCTTGTGCTGGGAATACGCACCCAAGGGTGAATTTCATAGCCTTGACCTTCCTTCTGGGGCAACACCACCATTTTCCACTGTAACTTTTCTCCCCTTGAATTTACTTTTGGCTCCAGCTCTTTCTTCCCTTATGGGGTGGGAGCATCTGCCTAAATTCATAAACTGCGTCAATATTTTTGCTGTTTTTCTAATGCTTCTCAGGATTTTTTTCCCTCTATTCAAATGCTAAGTGTTATTTTCCTGTCCTTAGAAGATTTATTATCCTGTTTTTCATTTTCTGTTCTGAGTATGTGTTTGACACATCTTTAGTTATTAGAATAGAAGCCTGACACTGTAGGAAACAAAAAATGTTTGCCTGCATTACATTTCACATTATAAATGGTGCTTGTTCTTTGCCATACAACCAGGCTCCTTGAATAATTTTACGGTGTGCTGTTGAGAACTGTGCTGAGCCATTTGCCAGTAAATCAGCATCTCCTACAGTAAACTCTCCATGCTTTGTCAGCCACTGTATCTGGGGAATAAAATCTAATAAAAAGAATCCAAACATGGAGCAGTTACAACTTATCTCCCTGAAAAACCTACAGTGTTTTGAGTTTAGGAACCAAATATCTGCAATTTTTTGGGGTGCAGTGTTCAGTACTAAAGCTTTGAGATGTAAAGTTCAACAAAACATCTACCTTTTGCTACAAATCTGGTATCTGCAATAAAATACACTGACCATTTTTCCTGACTTTTGGGGGAGGTTCACCTCCTGACAGCAGCAAAATTTTCAGCTTTGTTTTCAGATTTAGATGGAATTTTGGTAATGTTTAACCCTGAGCGCTTTATAAAGCAAAATAAAAAGATGGAATATCCTTCTCCTTTAATATTAAAGAGCATGAGGACACCCTAAATGTTGGAAGGGTTTTATTTGCCTTTTGGTCTTGGCATTCTGGGTACAACCATATCCTACTTTCCAGCTTGTCTTCACCAATTAATAGATGTACCAACTTATATAATTACTTGAATTTTTTTAATGGCTGCTGAAATGTGTTGATTCCAGCAGATAGTGTGTATCCAGCAATAGTATATCAAGAAAATTGCCAATTCTCATATATTCATGGCAGCACTGTGCTTCTGTGGGATAAACCTTTACTGCATTCCTCAGAGCTGCTTTTGTAAGAGGAGGGTACTGGTGGAAGTAACAAGGAGTGAAATCCCCAGAAAATTAAAATAGGGAGAGCAAAGGCAGGGTCTGTCAGAAGCAGGAAGGATTCTGAAGTATTATCCTGGGTTTTTTTCTTTGTTTTATAATAAATGTCTTGAAAGATCCTACTGTTTGACATACAAAGTACTTAAAAATGATTTCCACCAGGCTCCCAATGTCTCTGGTGCCTGACAAACTAATGTCACATGAGCAGCAATTAGTGTTGGCATTTCTTAAGGCCAAGATGTGGAACACTCAGAGCAAGCAGTGCTATTCAAAGAAACAAGAGTTTGCTGACTTTGAAGTTGTTCTGATCTTTGCAGACCAAATTCTTTTGATTGAGTTCCTTGTCTGTGTTTGAGTGTTTGGATCAGTACAGGGAGTACAACCTTGCACACCCTCACGTGTCTTTGTTCCTGGTGTTGTGATCTCAGGTCTCAATTTTTCAGCACAATTTCCATTGGCCCTCTGTGCTGGCTGGTGAACATTCATTACAAGGGACACAGAGTTTTCAGTACAAGTCCCCAGTACCACAAGAACCACTTCATGTTAGGGTGGCCAAAAAGGCTTCTCCCAGGATGCTTGTTCTGTTGTGTTAATCTATCCCAGTTTGGATTCCCCAGTTGGCTGTTGGCCTCTACCCCTCATCACTCCCCCAGAGCTCCCCATTGGTCCCCGTTCCCTGGTCCTGCCTTTTCCCCACCCCCGGATAAAACTGTGAGCTTCGGGATCACGTTGGTATTTGCCCGTGTAACCTTTGGCAGTGTAGCAGCAATAAATGCTCCTGGCGGAACGCACACAAACGCCCTTCTCGACTCTTTGCTACCGACTGCAACACAGAACCCACCCGTGCGCCTGTGGGGGCACGCGGGACCCCACGGAGCCGGGCAGGGACGGTGGTACCCCTCTTCTTTCCGAGTACCTGCTTGATAGGAAAGTGAGAGGTTTTAAATGGTAAGAAAGGATGTTTTTTTGTTTTATAGGAGTTTGTTCTATAATAACAAGTACCAAGCTTCGAGGTACATCCTCGATCTGTTTCCTTGCTGCTTCAGCGTTCAAGGCTGGAACAGGAAGGTAGAAGGACAGATGTGTGGTACCTGTAGGTACTGTTATGCTGAAGGCCTGTGCTTTCTGCTTTCATCCCACAGATCTCTTTTAGTTCTGATTTTCTGCATAGGAATATTTTTTATTTTTGGTTAAAGGAAAAAATGAGCTTATAAAACTTGGCTATTACATTTTTTTGACCGTTACTTGAAGCAGAGGGTTTTGGAGTGTTGTAAATTTGAATCTTCTCATGTCTTTTATCATCAGATGAGCTTGATAGTTTGGTACCTGTTTTGATAGCATGTTCTTCACTGTGAGTGGACAGATCTGAGCATTTCCTCCCATTATTAGGTTCTTAATATCTGTTATCATCATGGCATGAATACCTGGTCCTGCCTGTGGTGTTGACTGTTCATCGAGGTCAACACCACAGGCTGCCATGAGTGCATCACCTGCCAGGTACCTCCCGTCTGTGCTGAGCCTCATCACAAGCAAAAAATCCCAGTCCTGATCTGAATGGCTCAGGCAATGAGGCCACATTCAGCCCTTCCTAAGAGTATTGGGCTCTGTGTGCAGCCAGACTCTGCTGAGCACTGCAGACAAAGTGCTCAGGTTGGAGGCATTACCCTGGGCAGGTGTTGTGTGGGCTCTGAACTCCCAGCCTGTGTCAGCTGTTTGATCCTGGAACTTTTATCTTTTTGCTTAAAGGCTTTGTGATAAGATGTGGCTTTCTCTGGCTCCTCAGAGTCTCCTGACAGAGCTCCATGCCTGATCTGAACAACTGGGGCTGGATGTCTAAATGGCAAAACACTTAATTCTAAATTTTATTTGGGCAGAACACTTAATCCTAAATTTTATTTGGGTCTATTTCTGCTGTAATCTACGACTAAAACAAAAACCTAGGCGATTCATGGCAAGATACACTCACAAAATGGAGTTAGAAATGTTGACAAATATACTTGTGGTGTCCCAGTATGATTGCTCTCTTTCTCAATTTGCAGGGCTCCTATATTGCAGCCTAATCCAAAGTACAGCATGATTCCTTCCTAGGGCTAGTCCCTTCTATCATGTGTCTACCTCCCCTTAAATCCCTTCAATCAGCTTTCAGTAAAATAGAAAATAGGGTTTATTACTTATTAAAAGCTTTATAATGGAGGCCTGGCTTATCTTCCTTACCTTCTGTCACTGAAAAACTTGGACCAACAACTGCTGGATATTTGTCCAAATATAGATTAATGCATTGTGCATTTTATGCTCTCAGTAACTTTACTCTGCACCCTAAGCGAAGCTTAAAAGAACCCAAACAAGTAGGAGAAACAAGTTTATAAGTTATATATAGATCACTCAAACATATTGAAGGCATGTGACTTCCATTGTTTTTCAGTTCTTTATTAGCTAGGTAAAGCTAAGGTGGTAATTTTGCTGTTTTCAATTACAGAATTTGACAGTGTAGTACTTGCTGTGTGACATTTCTGTCGTGTTGTGGATTTTTCAGATTACTGCACGGTGTTGGAGGTCATTGGAAACGCTTAAAATGAAATAACTCGAGGATCAAGTATATTACAGATACGTAAACAGGATCCTGGAAATTAAATACCTTGAGGATCAAGTAATTTATATGTGTGCTAACAGGATCCTGGGAATGAAATAACTTGAGGATCAAGTATTATACTTGTGCTAAGAGGATTCTAGGTCAGCGTCACCAGCCCAAGACCCGCTGCAGACAGGGCACCTTTGTGCCAGCGCTTCTCACCAGAGCCTTCCCTGCACCTTGCACTGAGCAACCCAACTGCTGACAATTTTGGATTCCTCTCAGTTTTCCATCTCCATCCTGACAGTCCCCTGAATGCCAGTCCTGGCCTGTTCTCACTTTACAAGCCGTAATCTTTCCAAACCACACAGACCCTGGACTTTCCTGTCAGGTGCTCCTTGCACTGTTCTCTTCAGGCACAGATAAAATAACATTGTTGTCCCATTAAAACTCCCTGGCAGTTCCCTCACACTTCGTATAGTGCCTGCTCTTCCATGTGGTGTAAACACTTCCTTGCTGCTGGAGCATTTTCTGGCTTCATTTTGCTTTCTGTGAACTTAAATGTGGTACAAAGTGAGCATCAGGGATGGGGTATCAGGAGGCCTGACCCCTCTCCACACTGAAAAGAAAACCAACCTGAAAAATCCCTCAATATTCAAGAAGGTGAAACATGCGCTGTGTGAACTTGTTCAACACGTTTATTGAGTTCTTGACAGTAACCAAACACAGTGAATGACCATTATAAACTAGAAAAAAGGCATTTGCTTTTACTTGGTCAGCTCCTGCTTTATCTGTGAAGAAAAAGTATCCCTTTCACCACCAATTTACAGGATTGAATGTTTGTCCCAATAATGGCTTCAGCAAGGAAAATGGCAATTTTAAACTATGTTTCAACTGCTTTCTGCTTCTGAGCCCAGTTCCTGTTAATGATGGACCATAAAGTGGAGTTAAAGTTATACCACCTCTAAGTGCATTCCCAATTGTCATTAACTCACTTAAATGGGCTGCAAAGAAAGAAATGAAGTAAAAAAAAAAAAAAAAGAAAAAAAAGAAAAACACAAATAATGCATCCACAAGTGGTAGAGGGTTATTATTTCAGAAAGGAAAAAAGAAATCAAAGCAACTTTACTAAATTGTTAAACACATTTATTGAGCTGTTAATTGTAACCAACACAATGTATGATCTGTTGTAAAACAAGAAACAGAAAATGGATCAATTCTGATTTTGCCAAATCCTACTACAGATTTGTGACAGAGGGAAATATTTCAATTTCCTTTATATTCTGCAGTGATATATTTACAATACTTATCTCTCAAAGTCTGTCCCTTTTTAAATTAAATTAACAGAAAGATCATAACCTAGAAATAGGTTTCCTTTACAGTAGTCTTGTTCTGTCTTGTCAGTATCCATTAATGATAGTGAAATAATGAGAGCTTTCCAAGGATTACTTGGCACACAGAACACAACTCCACTTTGATGCTGTACCGAGCCACCTTTTTTCTTTTTTTTTTTTTTCTTTTTTTTTTTTTTCAATTGGGGGAGGGGGGGAGCAGAGGAAGAATTAATTTCATATGTACAAAGGCTGAAAAGTCTTTCTGTGTGACTCTAAATTAGTTCAGGAAAATTGTAATCACATTTAATGTAATACTGATTTGGTTTTTTTGTTGGTTGTTTGTTTGTTTGTTTGTTTGTTTTTTAAATGGCCACCGATCGTATGAATGGATTTTGAGGAGTTTTCCAGCACGGCAGCTCTTTTCCCACAGCACGTGGTGCGCGTGAGCCCAGAGAGGGAGGTTGGGTGCATTGTAGATGATGTCAATTCCCAGAAGGAGCATTCCACTGAGGATTTGGGTTTTGCCTGCTCTGTCTCACTTACTTGAGGAGCCATTCATTTACTGGAAGAGAAACAAACAAAAACCATTATGCTTTAATAAACTCCAAATATGAAACTGGTTTAACACTGTGAATCAAATTATTTAGCACTGTGTTAGGCACTTAGGCAAAATGGCTTAAAAAAGCCAGGAGGTTCAGCTTCCTCCTCTTTCTAGAAAAGAATTGTCTGAATGACTGTTTCTTTGAAGTATTGCAACACAGTCATCTGCCTTGCTGCTGAAAATGTCCTTTCTTTTCCAGCCTTCAGTGCTACTCCTTCATAATGATGATATTACCGCTGGGAGGGCACTTCAATACCATTATTTCAGCCAGTACAGTTGTGTGCATGGGCTCAAAGATGCATGAGACACATTAGAGCTCAGTTGTGAGCCACAGCTGTGGCATTGTAAGACTCTAACTGCAGGTGACTGAGCTGCTTCATTGTTTAATATCAATGCTTGACACTACATGTAGCAATTTAGGTGTTTGTTATGGTGGTGCACCTCGAAAGTGAAATTAAGTCTTATAAATTATTAATTTTGTTTGAGATCAGTTGTCATAAAGACTAGCTCATCCCCCCCCTTGTGGGTGAGTAAACCAGAGCAAAATGCACTTTTTAAGGTGAGAAGACTTTAAAATGAGGCTAAAAAACCAAGGGCCTGTCCTATTTACTTCTAAAAACATATTAGATGTCCCAGGCTATTTTTTGTCATGCTTTTTCCTGCACATTTCCTCATCTATTTCAAGTGTGTGGCATTTGACTGACACAGTTATTCCCCTAGATCTGGAGTTTTATGTGTTTTTATTTGTGTGCTTTGTCATGCCCTTGGATTTCTCAAAGAAAGGAGCTCAGTGCAAGCATGGAAGGGGTTATTCTGGAGGTGGAACGTACCTCTATACTGTAGTTTCTGTGCTCTATTGTTTGGACAATCTTTTCCCTGTAAACTAAAGTTGATATTGGTTCGGATACATCGATTGTTGAGAGGCTGGACTGGTCTGAAATTGTCGCTCATGCTCAGAAATATCTGTGATGGTTGATTCTGGCTTAGCAGTCGTAAAGAATGCATCTATAAACACAAAACAAGGGGTTTTTAGTATTGGTCTTTCCTGTAAGTAAACAACATACAACACTATTAAATAGGTAAGTTAATATTTGGAAGTAAAGCAGAATTTCAGTAAAACAGAATTTAAGTTAACGCTGACAGTTTGTAGTCAGAGGTAACTTAAAACCATTCCTTGTGTGCTCCTGTTTCTGACCCCCATTTTAAACAAGAGTAACCAGTTTTGTGGGGAGCAAATGAAAGTAGTATTGAGGTGTCCTTGGGTGAGCAGGAAACAAATGGAATCCACAGCGCTGGATGGCAGCAGCTGGTGCAAAGCAAATGAACTTGATGAATGACAAGAGCTAATTTCCTGAATCACTGTAGCTTTCAGCTGAGAAGCCAGAGCTTTGGTTGTTGTTACTCAAGAACCAGGTAGGGGCAGGCAGGATGGGAAGGAAAACTGACAGTGATGCTGCTGAAGTCGTGAAATTAATGATGTTAAAAAGTGAGAGCCTCTCTCTGCTGACAGGTCTGTCATGATACTGTCTGTGCTGTGACTGTGAGTGTTCCTACAGCAGACTCTGGCCTTCTTCTGAGATGGTTTCACAGCACAGAGGGAATTACTGAATCATCCTGTGCATCCAGCACTGGTTGGCAGAAATGGCTGTTATAGTGACTATGCAACTCTTAATTGATTCAAGTCAACCAAAATCAGAGAGGGAAGAAGAAGTTTCAAGTTACAAACCAGAAATCCTCAATATTTTGGTTTAAAGATATAAAAAGAAAGTATCTTCCCCATCAGTGTACAATTTAAGAGGTTAGTTTATGGCATTTAATTGGGAAATCCAGTAGATGGGTTTTATGTACTGGAAGTTTTAACAGCTTCTAGGGAAAACTTGAGCTGGGCATTGCTCTTTCAGTCTGAGTACACAACGTAATTAGTAAGTTTCCACAAAATCCATTTGCAGCACTAATAATGGAGGATATAAATAACCATTAAAGCATGACAAGGAGGTTATAACCTCAGCTGCACTGAGGTTATAACCTATCATGAGGTTATAACCTATAGGTAGCAGCACAGACTGGAAATATTCTAATCCTTACTTTGCACATTAAGGTTCTACCTAAAAATGTTGCTTGCAGGAAAATATTCAGGTCCTGTGTTTGAAAAGTTCACAATACTCAGCATTTTTGCCTGTGCTTAGCTGTGTTGTTCTCCCAAATCACCAGTTTAGAAAAGAAACAAAGTGCTTTTTCTGCCTCCAGACTAAACTGGACACAAGGAATATCACAAAAATAAAACATCTCAGGCTTTTAAAAGTCATCTTATTTACAATATTAATATGATTTTAAAACCCAAAGTGATATTTGGGGTTGTTTTCTTGTTCCTCATTTCATTTCTCAGGCCAGATTTCTTCTGCTGCCTGCGTGGGGCAGGCAGATGGTGGTTCAAGTATTCCTTGGGGTTCCAGCACGCAAGAGAGGAGGTTTTAGTTCATCTCACAGCTCTTTAGGCAACTCACTGAAGGGAACTCTGGAGAAGAGGGCAAAGTGTTAAATTTGCTGTTTTCTGATGCCAGGCATTGGATTGTAAGCGAGCTGTACAGAAATGTAGTTTTTGAGACTTTTCCACTGATGTGTTTCCTCAACAGCTTCCTTTTGGATGTGAAATGTGTTTTCTCTTGCATAATTTCTTCTGCTTCTCTCTAACAGGGGCTTCAATATGTCAATGTGATTTTTCCAACAATATTTGTGGTGTATATCCTGTAATTTCATTCTATACCAGAAAGCATCAGCTTATTTTATTTCCAGAAGGCTCCAGATACTGTATCTCTGTCACATTAATGTGCTATCAACATGTATTTATTCAGACCTAGGAATGGCCTCTGTTATCCTTAATAACCTCAGTTATGTTTGTACAACACTGCTGTACTTGTTTTAGAGTCCCCAAGTAAGAGTTCACAGCATCACAGAATAATGCAGCTGTGAACAGACTGCTGGAAACCACTTGTTTCAAACCGTCACTGAAAACAGGGCCCCCCCTCAAAGTTTGTGTATATAGATACTGACAGAACTCTAAACAGTTAAGATTTTTAATTTGAAAAAAAACCTCTTCGATGCTTTTGCAAACTGTATAAATTGCATGCAGAGATCCCTACAGCACAAGGCTTGAATCTCATTTTTTATGTAAAGCTGTAAATATTATGTTTAAAATATTATTTTGTACCTATCCTAGATTGAGTAATTTGTAAATTGCTTTACCTGCATCCTTGTTATGTAGACAGGTTTGTTCATTATTATCCAGCTTGCTGTTTCATAGCAGGGTGGAATTGTCATTGACCCATCATATGTAATGAAACTAGATGTCTCTGGATAAAGTTCCTCAATATTAAGCCCCTGTAGTAAATATGCATCATCTGGAGAACAAAGGAGGAAAACAAATCAAGTAGAACAGTAGCATCACAAAAAAACCCCAAACCCAAAACAACAAAAACAAACAAACCCTCCCCCCCCCCCACTTCATGTCTCCTAGTTCCAGAACATGATGTTCAGTTTTACCAAAGAATGAAGTTTAACAGATGCACATTTCTGTATGCTCCAGCAGATTAGACAAGAACAAGTAACACAAGTAGCATCCCTGACACTGCTGGGTGGAGCTGCACTGAGGTTCACATTCACACATTGAGAGCTGAGCACGGGCTCTCACAGGGGAATTCTGAATCACATTTAGGGACTGGAGTCAAAGGCTTCTTGCAGTTGCAGTTATTGATTGAGAGGCAGAAGCCTTTGGAGAATGCTGACTTTCCATCTTTTGGGGTGATTAACAATTTTTGCACAACAAAGCCTTGGGAAGGCGAAGAGAGTTAAAACTTAATTGTCCTTCTGGCATGAGAGGAAGTTGCAGTGAATGTGTGATAATAAAGCTGCTCCATTAAACCTCCTGGCCTTGCATGTGTACAGTGGGGTGGGTGCAGTGCCAGCTCCCTCAGAAAGCTCAGCTCCGGGTGGAAAGCTTGCTGGGAAGCAGCACCAGGGTCCCTGCCTTTATTGTAAGGTTCCCTGGGAATTAATGAGGTGTATTCCTCTCCAACAGCATTTATTTTGTGGATATGTACCAAAATATAATGAGATACGGTTCTATCTTTCAAAATCCATCAGAGTTCCTCAGTGTTTCCTGTACTACCTGCACTATTTCCCTTGGGTAATGCTGGCCCTACAGTACTTTTGGCAGTGCTGTCAAAGCTAAAACTCAGATTTTCCTGCCAAATCTTAGGCTGTACGAGTTCATCCACTCAGGGATAAACATCTTTTATTACTGATACACTGCTGCTTGTGTGTGTCTCGGAGAAAGCCGGGGTGGTTATGAGTTGTAACATTGTGAGATCTCTTCAAACCCTTTCACTCCTGTGTGGTGTCTCCAATTTGGTTCATTTGCAGAGGGAACATTAAAATGCAGGCAAGGAAATTGCACACTGAGGTGCATTCCCTCTTTCAGTGCTCAACAAGGGCTGGCCTTGATTTGCAGAGAAATCCAAATGATCAAGGAAATTTGTAAGAGCTAAAAAAGAAAGGCATAATTTAACTTGAATTTAACATATTGTATCTGAAGGACAAAACTTAGATGAGCAAAAGACTTGTCTTGTACAATCTAATGGAAAGAAAAGAAAGGCTGCAGACTATTGTCTTGGGCAACAGAAAATCAAAGAAAACAGGCAGAGCAAATATGACCTTGTTTTTTCTTTTAACACAGCACAGTCAACATGGTACAGGGTTTTGGGGCAGCAATATTGGCAGCTACAGCATCAGTTAAAGTGTCAGGGTGAGAGTGTAATGTTTCTGCCTCATTGACCAGAGCCTTGCTGTTATTTCATATTTTAAATGTGTTTGTTATTTTACAAAATAAAATCTTGGCAGGTTCTCTCATGTTTGTCAAAAATAGAGCCCTCTGCCCTGTCCCTGCAGCTTGAGCCAGGGTGATTTTCCTGCTGCATGGCTGGCTGGATCCTCAAGCAGAGGGGAAAGTGCCATTAGCGTCTGGTAGGTGGCTGACTGTCACCTGTTTTAATATGCCCAGGCTTCACTGGCCCATGGCCTGTGATAGCCTCTTTCTAAACCCAAATTTTCCTGACAGAAGCATGAAAACACTGTCAAAACGCAGTTATATTTGAACAGGTAGAGACGACTGAATACATCTGTGTCCTATTCATTAAAAACATTATTTGCAGTGCACTGGTAATTTTGCTAGAATTGCATCAGAAGAGAAGGGATGGATTTTTTTCATGCCAGCGCCTGTTTTCATGAGTCATCACACACTTTTCCCTTTCCCACATGAACATCCTGTTCATTATTTATAAGCCATGGAGCATGGTGTGTTTAGCACCAAGTGGCACAGAGCCAGGCAGAAGAGATCCCTAAGGACCAGATCTGTTTTCTCACAGCCACATTGGCTTCAGCTGGGCTAAAATGATTTAAACCAGGTAGAATTTGCCCTGAAATGTTTACTAGGAGATGGAAAGCTAACTGAAGATTAATACAGATGAGGGATATCGATATGGAAAACTGGAGGAAAATACCACTTCAGGAAAAGTGGAAGATAGGGGTGAATGAAACAAGAGTTTGTCCAAGAAAAAGCAGTACCTATTAATGCCTGTATATGAGTTACATTCCCATGGGAAGTCAGATGACTCTATGAGAGAAGACTACACAATAAGGATTTGGTTACCAACATTATTCCCATGAACAGGTCTGCCCTTTCCCACATCTTGGTAAGGGTTTCCTGCTCCGGAGCTGAAGCAGTCGTGGTGGGTCAGTATTAACACCAGACTGCAGAACTTCAAAGTCTTGCTTATATTTACTGCAAATATGTTCAAAATGCTCAAAATCACTACATGTGATCTCCTGCCAGTGACAAACTTCTTTTCCTAAACCCATCCAGCCTTTCCTAGGTCCTCTGCATCATTCCTATCTACAGCCCACAATCTGTTTCTCTTGATCTGCTGGTACCTTAGGGTGATTTCCAAACTCAGGAACTGTTCTCTCGACAAATTAGATTTAATTAGATTTCACACTCATTTACATAAAGGCCTTGACTCTGACAATTTACTTAGGAAATTATGGAAATCCTTTTATCCCTAGATTTGTAATAAATGTATGGGGTTGGCTTTCACAGCAAATTCTTGTATGTTCTCTTTATAATAATGCTTGTTATAGGGAATTGAGTGGAGGAAGGTACATTTGATTTTAAAGTTCATATCATGATAATCCAGAAGAGGATCTAGGTTAGATTTACAGGGTAAGGAATGTAGAGATCCTCAGTTTCTCTGCTTACCAGACAATGACAAGACCAAATTTTTATGAGGAATTTTGTGAATCTAAAAAGTTACTTTTTTTTTCCTATGTTAAGCAAACACTGGGTGAAAGCTCATGTAGCATAACTGTTTTGAAAGAAAACTAACTTATCCCCTCAAATGGCAGACTTAACAAGGAATAATACAGCTTTTGAGAGATCCACACAGCTTCTGACTAAAGGCTGCTTGAAAGAACCCTTGTTTCAGCTTGCTCACAGTAGATTCTTTGGGCTGCGATAACAGAATAAAATAAGCATTTAAAATCTCCTCAAAAATTCCTTGGGGTCCACTTTACTTCACTGTAGCCATTAATATCTAAGGGTAGAAATTTCCCTTTTAATGCATTTTGCCTGTGGAAATTTCATGCAGCAGGAGAGATAGCACTTAATGTTGTTGCTGTTCTTTAAACAAAAAAACCACCTTTATTTATGTTATGAACTGTCCTGACTCTGAACCAGTGTTCCATTTATCATTCCCTCCACACTCCTCTTGAGCACACTGGGCCTGGGCATTTTGTCAGCACCGTGCTGAGTACTGACTTCAGGAGTGGAGCCGTAGAGCAGAAGCTGAAAAACTCCAGCTGCTAAAGGCACACTAGAAATCCTTGCAGTGTAAGAGGTAAAATTAGTTTTCAGCAATGATGCTATAATCCATCATGCAAGACAACTGCAAAATTACTTTCAATAACACTTCCACGTTTCCAATTTACACTAAAAATTCCCAGTCAATACTTGTTACTACAGTAAGTAACCCAATGCCCTGTGGAATATTGTGTGCATTGTGTGCCTATCAGGGGTTTAATTTGAACAGATAAACTTAGCAAAAACAGTGGTTACAAATTAAAGCAATTCTGTTAATCACTGCTTTTCCAGCCTGTGTTTCGTGTGCTCATCTTCATGCGAAATTTCATGTAGTAAACCCAAGTTAGATGTGACTGGAATTGTCTTTCCCTTGTATGGAGACAAAACAAGCAATGGGAGGTTGTGGGATGCTGACAACTCCAGAGAGGAGTAGTTCTCACTGTAAATGCAGCATCCAAATGAAATATTTGGTATTGGGAAGGTGTGGCCCCATGGGAGAACATCTGGTTGATCCCCAGACAGAAGCTGGGAATATGGAATTTGTGGGTGAAAGAGCTGGAAGGCAGGAAGCTCTTGCAGAACAGCATTGTTGTGATTTTGCAAGGAATCAAGACAAGCAGTTTAAAAGTGGGACTGATCTGCTTCTTCCATGCAGAGAAGATGGCATTTGACACTGATAGAACAATCCGGAAAAAACATTCTGAGGAGAAGCCTCTGTTGCCTTCCTTTCCATAGGTATTGTAGAGAACTGAGTTTTATCATCATAGAAGCCTCTTATTTGGACCAAAGATGTAACAAGATTTGTTAACTGTCAGGTAAAATCAGAGAAACATCAGTGGGGTGAAAGGTATGTGTGTTGTAGGAGAGGACAAGGAACTATTTGTGTTGTCAGTTCGCTGTGTACTTTCTGAAAGTTAAATTCTGGTGTTGTTGAACTTAAGAACTTCATGGCAGCTTGGAATATTTGACAAAGGAAATGAGGTTTTCAGGAGAAGAGGTTTAATTTGTTACACATACTTTTCATTACTCTCTCTAAAATATCTTAATTAAGCTCCAGTTTTCCACAAGGTCAATATACGAACATGGAATTATTGAGGATCATCAGTTTAAGGCTTTCCAAATGTGAATACAACAAATATACAAGCTATGTTAATGACCTCTTTCTGTATCAGTTAAATGCAGCAGTTGTTGAATAGGAATGTTGTAACTTTTCTGTACAAAAAGAAAACACTGATGAATACTAAATCCAGTTAATGGTGCAGCATCTTGACATAACCAGATTCGATATAATCTCGGCTGCTCCACACGTCCCTTTTATTGCTAACAGTAGGCAGTTTCTCCTGAGCATTCTGTGTGAATACAGTATATGTATGTGTCAAATATAATTTCATTAATCTGTTGCACCTTCAGACATAAAACAGACTTTGAAATTCAAAATTCATTTGATAAAGTGATGACCGAACGAGATTTTTCACATTCCTGAGTTTATCTTGTAGAGTTGCTGGCAATGCAAACCTGGAATTTCTGCCCATAATAAAGTGCCTCTTATTTCAAGATCACTAAATGTGTTATCTGATACTGAAAGAATACAGCTCTTACCAGAGGAAATGAAAAGAAACTTACTCTTATATGTTATTCTCGTTATGGTGTCTCTGTTAAGCATACGATTTAGAAATGGATTTGATGATTCAGATACCTACAGAAGAGAAAATGGATAACGTCAAAATCTTCTCACAAACATTTCCTTGCCAGAACTGCAGCTCTTCCACGTGTGCACACACACCCTCACTCTCTGATACTCCTCCAACTGGGTTCTGCCTTTTTTTCACTGTTATGGGAGAAGGAAATAATTACTTAGTTGTTTTTCTAATGAAGCTTGATAGAAAGTTGGTAAAATAAATAAAACACAGGGTGAACAGAAATTATTGCCTGAATAAAAGCATGAGCACAGGATTCTTCTCCAACAGCTTTGATGGAATTTGCAGGTGGTTGATATACTAGCCAGGATTTTAATTAGTATTCTATTATTTTATTTATTAATAAATATAATTTCCTTGCATCAGACTATTTTAATTGCAAATTAAAGCTCTCTTCTTCTGGTTTATGTCTGGGTAACATATGAGGTAACAGCTCATGTTCAGGTGGAATTTCCCACGTATCAGATTCTGCCCCCTTGTTGCCTCTTCCCTGTTGCTCAGCAGCCCCGAGCAGAGCCTGGTCCATCCTCTGACACCTCCCTGCAGGTACTTCTAAATATTGACAACAATCTCTCTGTCTTCTCTTTAATTTTTCCCTTTTTCATGAATTCAAGTCAGTTTTTTGGGTCATAATACAATACATTTTGGATTAAAAAAAAAAAAGGGTAGCCTAAATATCTTTCTTAAATATTAGATCTGTGTGAAAATTGTCCTTTTATATCTAATTATTCGGTGTGCTCTGTGAAATGCATACTTTAATTCTGAGGCTAATGCTTTGTTAGGAGCTTTATGAAATGGGATTAGAGTACTAAGGGGAACTATAGATATCCCATACCTAAGGTGTGATGAGGTGAATTTCAGCATTACTCAGAAATACACACTTTTTTAGACTGATGAACAGAGCTACATAATGGCAGAATATTAACAATATTTGGAGGGGAGAAATACATTCTTTATATAAAATTAGAGAAAAGGTTTCTCCAATGTAATTAAAGAGGTTTGAGAAAACCATGAAGTCCTGAGTTCAGTGTTAGATCGCTATAAATTATAGACATAAGTATGTACCTTGAATGCAACGGGATGGAGACTAAATAAAATATTCACATGTCTTTGTAGTTCTGTGAAATGGAAGATATTAGAAGTTCTACTTTAACGTTCTTTCAGTTTTGATAGTTTAAGATGTTTTAAATAACACTGAGAAAAACTGATTTTGCTGGCTTTGACACATCAGCATGATATGCCCTCTTTCCCAGGGCCTCAACCTACTAGAAGAGACTGGATGAATAACACTTCATGAAGAAACACAAAATCTGCAAAGCTAGTAACTTCTGTCGTACCCATTAAAGTGTTAAGAGTGATGTTTGTGGTGTAAGGGATTTTTTCCCCCCTTCCTTATCCCTTTTAATTTCCCTTCTATTGGAAAAGCTTTGGAGCAGAGATGGTGTGCTCAGTTCAGGATGAAGCTGTCTGGATTCCAGATCAGAGCCTCTGGGCATTGCTGTAGCATAATGAGGAGTCTAACTCCTACATTTACAGTTCAGGGAAAAGTTTACTGTCTATATATTAGGAATCTGTAGTACTGAATACTTACTTTCATAAATATGGAAACTACCACCAACCCATTAGGACTCTTTGCAGCTTCTGTGACATTTGTGTACAGCTCATGGTTATAGTGGATCAGCTGAACCTAGAAAAGGGTGAAGGGAAGGATTACAATTAACCAGCGGCAAATCATCCCATACAGCATTTGCAAATACTCCCCACACACCCCTCAGTTTGCATCAGGATTCCATCTCTGCTTTGGGTACTTTGTAGCAGGGTAATTTTTCAGGCATTTGCAGCATGTGTGATTTTAATAATTTCAGTCACCCTCTGGCTCCAACTGGTACAGCAGCAGCGTGTCTTCTTCTGAATTGCCAGCCAGTGAATTCACCCACATCCAGTTACAGACTGCACTGCAGGGGCTGACATCATTTCCCTGTTCCAGCAGCACTTGCCATGGGCACCAAGTAATCTGTACTCTGCAGCCTCAAGCCAAGCACAGAGGAATCAGGGGTTGAAATATTTGAGGAAACATATGGGATATGAGTTTGGAACTGTTAAAACCAGCACTTGCAGAATTCAAAATACTGATATTCATTGGCCCCAGATTCTGCAAACTTGTTAACAAAGGCTCCTACAGGTAAGCAGTTACTATATTATTGTTAACCAGGTTCTCCTTAGCTCCTGCAGCTTTCCTTCTGCTTTTTAGTTTTATGACTTGCTGGAACTTTTAAATTACAAAGGCACAGTTCCCTTCTCTCACTGCTATGTAAATATCTTACCCAGAACCTTGGTATTTGATTTGGCTGGGATCACCAGCCACTGCTACCATTTACATTGCAATTTGTAGCTTTTTTTAAAAAAAAGATGAACAAATGTAATGAACTCCGGTGGGAGTTAAATACTTCTGAACAGATGAAAGTCTAGTCAGCTTTATTTAGCCTAAAGATCTTTCTTAGTTTTCAGATGTCAATTAGAAAAGGAAGGTTCTTGTTCTGCCATTGTCAGAATTTCAGCAGCCTGATGTTCACATTTTAAAATCAGGTCTGTCTTTCATGTGCTGATAATTCTAAAGGCTGTCCAGAGAAATTCCTGGACTTACATCCTGTGAACAAGATCGGGATTAATTTGGTTTTTATATCTGGTAATCTTTGTAACTGTACAAATGGTCCAAGACTAAGAGTGCCAGAAAAGAAATGTCATTATCATGTGCTGCCCATGTTTATAATGAGGGAAAAAAACAACCCCTAAACCTCACTGAAACAGGGTTTAATGCCTGCATTGGTGACATTGTCTTTTGGATGAACGTGAGATCTGGTTATTCAGTAGTGAAACACAAAGGTGAGGAGTTTTCTGCAGGAATGGTGTCCCTACAGGATCTGCTGTGCACAATCGAGTTACACAGACTAAACCTCACTTTGCCACTCAAAAACGTAAGTCCACCAATTCATGTGCTGATCTGAATTGCAGCAGCATCCCAAGTTATATGTAACCTACACCATTATTATCTCAGTCCAAGCTAAGGTGAGAAATAAATGACGTGTTCAAACAGTTCTATTTCCCACATTCTGCCCTGGCTGCAAAATGTATTCTTCTTGTAAGTAAATTACTCAGAATCTGAACTCATAAGCTTTATATAAAAGTCCCCTGAGCATTGTCCTCTCACCACCCCCCAAATCCCTTTGTGATGCTGTTTTAGTGCTTGGACATTGATGTAAAAAGGGGCAATGGAAATTCTGAAAGAGAAAATTTGCATTGGTAAGATCAGAAGATTTTTGGTGCGTAGCTTTGCTATTTACAGCCAGCAGTTCACAGACCAAAAAAATCAGGTGAGGGTCAAAAGTACTGCTATGATGTGTTAATTTCAATTACTTTAGTCCTGTGTCAGTTGGGAACTATTGGTTGTTTTTTCTACAGTCTACCCAGTTGGCATTTTTTTAAGGCAAGCAAACAAATCAAACTGCAGTGAAAAAGTGAAAATGTCAAAGGAGCAAGTGGAGTCCTCTACCAAATTCTGACAGTCAGAAAGCAGGACAAGTGAAGGTCTCATAAAGAATTAATGATGGCATTTACTCTACAGCACACAGGAGTTACAATGCTTGTTAGTCATCATTTTGTGGTACTACTGAATTTCAGTAACACCACTTTTCTGGGGACCGTGCACTCACTGAAATTTTTTGGCTTGGTCACATATTTTTCTTTTTACGTACAACTCTTCACCCTGGCAGCCAAAATAACTTGTGAATTATCAAGGAAATAAGTGATGACATCTGCTTTAGACTAGACCTTCTTTTGTACAAAGTCCCAGAATAACAATGAATTAGATAAACTCATTTTACATAACAAACCAAAATGCTGAGTGCAGAAGTGGGTAAAGGCAAGGGCCAAGTTCTCCTTTCACCCAGGAAACCTGAGTCAACATCAAACTCTTGTTTTGACTGATGGAACTTATGGAAATAAAACCCCTCAGCTATATACAACCACATACAGGATATTTGTCCCAAACAAAGGTCTCAGTGCCTAATGAAGAGAGACTTTTTTTTTCTTCTCAAACCTGTCACTTTCTCTGTGTTGGAATTGTATCCTTCTTCCTTGTACCCAAATTAATTTTAAAGCTGTTTCCATGGTACCATGGTTAAATTCATTAGGTTTATCTTTTTTTAAAAAAAGGTTGACCATCTAAGGAGACATCATTTTCAAAGTTTCTCACATGGAACAGGCTAATTTTGAAAGATTCAAATGAACAAGTGTCTTAAACACAGAATACAACAGGATAAAAAACATAATCCCCTATTAAATTCCCTCTGAGAAGAATTTCTTTTAAGTTGCCTGAAATACTTGTAAACTTTTGGTCTGTATAAAATATTACTGGAGTCTTCCACAAAGGTGAAGCCACATAAGTAAAATTGCTCATATATGAAAATCTCACTTTTCAAATGATGACACTGTATTAAAAGCACATCACAACAAGAGCAGACTTACAATGCTGAAAGCACCCTTTGAGTTTAGGTTGGGTTTCAGGGCCCAAAGACAATACAGAATCTTGTTCTAACCTATTGATTTACTTTGGAAGATCCCCCCTTTAAGATTAATTTGCCACAGAATAACTGATAGCTTTGTTTTCCTCCAGTTACAGTTCTATTTTGCAGGAAAAAGAAGAGAATTAAGATTAATTACTCTCTTTTAGCTGGTGAAAAACCAGAATATGGCCTTGTTCCATCACCCAAGAATGTGCATTGGACCAGAACCAGAACTTTTTAGCCTCTCAAGACTGCCCATGTTCTGCTGCAGCCAAACATGGAGCAATAGGAAACTCAGGGAATTGAGAATGTTGCAGTACTTCACACACATTTTTCCACAGTCCTCTTGGGAATAATAGAATACCCTTCATTCTCACTTGAAGAGTTATAATTGAGTACATAAACATTTTTGATTTGTAAATGACAAGGGAGGTAAAGCATGAAGTAAATGGCAGCAAGGAACAGCTCATCTGTAACCATAATATTTGTATTATGCTGCGCTACCTGATAAACTGTTGGGATACCTCGCTGAGACCAAGCAGACTATGTTTCCAGCACAGCAGGGAACAAAAGCAAATGAAATTGCTCAAGAAGACAGGTTAAATGTTTGTTTTGATTCAGAGTTCCTGTAAGAAGTGTCTAAGATATCATTAAGGAAAATAATTACGCATTTTTGTTTATCCAAAGTTTAATAAAAACAGCAAAAGAAATGTAGTTTCTGCATGGTGGGTGCCCAGTGAGGAAAATAATTTTACTGAGTTAAAAGCTATTAACAACAACAGTTACTCCACTGTCAAAATATAGTTGGTCTTACAGGTCTTGTAAAACCCTTTGGAAAGAGCAGTAATGCCGCATCACTCAAGAGTTATTTATGGCATTAATTTTGTGGGCATGAACAGGTATGAGATCAGTGCAATTTGTGTGACTGACAAAACTATTTTTAAAATTGTCCTAAATTAAATTAAATGTACCTCCTGCTTTGTGGAAAGGCACAGCATCAGCTGTGAGAGCATGGACCAGCTCCTCAGAACCTGTGGTCCTGATCTGTCTTGTTTTCCTGGACCAATCCCTGGCAGTGGTGCAGGGGAATTTTCTTATCTTTGAAGAACAAACCCATCTTCTCATGCCCAGGGTACCCAACCGTGGAATGTTAGTGTTTGACAAGGTGGTATTACCCACATCCTGATTAATTAATCCCCAGATCGGCCTTTTATTCTTTATGTATAAGCTCACAGCAGTGAGGTGCTCTTGCTTTCTTTATACACTGGTAACATGAACTGTACGTGATCACCTGTACTTTCAGCAGTTTACTTTGCATTTTAGCAAACTACTGCAGTTTTAAGATTAAAATTGGTTACAAGATTAACTTTGCTATGTTAAACCAAGGAGAAAAACTGCAAAAAACCAGTTGCTTGAAATAATTTTTTATCTCTGACTCTCTTTGATGTTCTCTTTATTAAAACTGCAGTTACTTAGGCTGTTGCTGACATGTGGTTTGTGCATTGTTTTGTGTTTTTACTGATTTTGACAGTTATTTTGTGATTTAAAAGAAATGTATATAAAGAACTGGTTTAATAGAAAGGCTTGTCATCCACACTTATAGCTATATGCCAGCAATTGTATCCTAGATAAATAAACAATATTAGAATTACTTTTTTACTTAAAAGAATAAGACTAAGAATGCATGGAAAGGACTCATTTTTCTCCTGCTTCTGAGCAGACAGCTGTGCAGAGAAATGCAATAATCATGCAGTAAAGTGGAAATGCAGTTGGGTTAACTACACTTGGCTGCAGAATCTACTTTATTGGAAATAATGGCATGCTTGGAATTATCACTGAAGCTACAAATGGTGTCTAACCATTTCATTAGAGCAGTTGGTAACAAGAACTAACTTGCAGTAAAGGGTTTTCAACAGGGAGCCTTACCCTCAGGTAACCCCAGGGTTCCTTGGTAGCTCGTTAACATGGGGAGTTACTTTCAGCATGTATTATGGCTCCTAAAAATGAATATATAATATATATATAAAAGGATCTGCCATAACCTGCTTTAGGGTTGAAGTAGTTATCTCTAGTTATTTCTAGATGCCATTTGGGCTGCTGACCTGGTATCTTACACTGATAAGGCTCTAACAGAGCCTTATTCCTTGTTTATATGCAACCACTGCAGCTAGAAAATGTTAAAAAAAAAATGACCTGAATGAAATGTAGAAGATTAAGTCTTTCTCTTTAATATTTATATATACTCTGATTTCTTTCCTAAGTCTTACTTTAATTTACTTGCAAGTAGGAAACAAGACTAGTTTAGATAGTATTTAAAACTTGATGTTTCTCTTAAGCATCCCCAGGACTAAAATAAAAACTACAAATTACTGGCTGAGGAGACCAGATTGGTTGTGCATATCTCAGAATTTGCTCTCAGGACTTTCACCTTTGTGCCAGCACCAAAAGATTAAGTAAATGATAGGCTGAAAAAGTAAAAGCAAGAGGTGATGGATTCCTGCCATCCAAATGCTGCTGGAACTGTTGCAAGTGTCACAACCATTTGTACTCTCTTCTGCACAGCAGGAAATGCAAGGAAGGAAGAATCCAAACTGAGCCCCAGAGGTACAGAGGAGTTCCTTGGCTGCTGGTTGCTGAGTGACTCGGGGAGGGTTTTTGACAGGGGAGTCATTGCTGAGCCAGTTGCTCCAAACATGGATATTTTTGGCTGACCTGCCACTCAACCATTCTTGTCACTCGTCGTTAGCAGATGAGCAAGAGCTGGGTAAACATAAATAAATGACACTGCTCTGCAATTCACTTTGTGTGAGGATCAAATTGAAGTTTGAGGCTCAAATGTTTAATGTTGATTATGTCTTGGCTGATGCAGAATTTCACTGCGAGCTGTTATTTGGCACAGACCCAGTCCATCATCTACAAAAGTTGTATCTTAAGAGAGAATAGGGGTAATGTAGGAAAAAAGCCACTATTAGATGAGTCTATCATCATTTCTGGATTCATGCAGGATTTTCTGACTAAACACTGCATTTAAATTGTTTTCTCATTTTAAATACAACAGATGCTCAGACACCATGATGATGAACTCAGTATAAACGCTCCATTTGGTAGATTCAGTTACATAATGGTGCTCTGAATTTCTGAGAGAATTCTGTGTTTCTTTAGCAATCAACCCAGAAAGCAGCAGAAAATGGTTCCTGCATGTCAAGAATGTGGGGAAGTGGTGATTGATGCTATTTCTGTTGTTCAGTGCATTGCCCTGAGACATTGAATACAAAGGACACCAGAGCAGGTCACTGACAGAGGAATTAGCAATTCAAGCCTTCTCCAAAAACCACCAGAGCTCTCAGTCCACCTTGCCAAAGAACCATCTGTAGCTCCATTTCTCTTCAGGGGCTGGGCATGATGGGCAACAGCAGACAGAGACACATCACAGACTGATGAATAAAAGGATGAGCAAAAAAAAGTTAAGAGAATTTGGTCTAGTGAAAATCTAGATCTTACCCTTTTTGTCCTAATTTCATCATCTAGTAAGAAAAAATAAAGTTTAATATACCTGATGTTAACTAACAAGTAAAGGTTAGTGTTAGGATTCCAAACCAGAAGCAGAAATAAGGCAATTATCAGTTTTACCTGCTCTCTTGAGCATAGAAGTGTGTTGTAAATTCAAAATGTTATTTTCCTATTTGTGACAAAAATGAAACATGGGATTTGATATTTTTAAAATGCCAACAATATGTGTATATGAGGAAAGGACAGAATAAAACTGAGGATCTATTTTAAGAAGCTGTTGGTACTGTCCACTGGAGAGGATGTTGTAGCCAGGTGGGGTACAACGTACCTCTTCTCCCAGGTAACAAGCAACAGGATAAGAGAAAATTACTTCAAGTTGTACCAGGGGAGGTTTAGATTGGATTTTAGGAAAAAATTCTGGAAGAAGGCTGCCCAGGGCAGTGGTGGAGTTGCCATCCCACAAGGACGTGCGGATGTGGTACTTGGGGACACGGTTTAGTGGTGGGCTTGGGACTTATAGGGTAACAGCTGATTAAATTGAAAGATCTTTTCCAACAATTCCATGATTTTTTTTTTCTCATGCTCTTCTCTCAAGAGTGTCCTTCCACTTCAGTGACTGGGTTGCTCACCTATGACTTAAGAAAATTATGTTCAAGTCCTACTCTGCCTTTGAGCAGATCTCCCTCCCATCTCTGCCCAGCTCATCACCTCCAACATGGGAATAGTTGCATTTCTCCAGTATCAATATTGTGAGAGGCTCAGATGTAACATTAATGGTGTTGGGGAAAGCATCTTAGTAATGAATGTCATGTTACGGAGTTCAGTCTGTGTCACTGATCCGTGACAACGACAATTTGTGACACATCACCCATAAAAGGCACAAAAAGATCAGAATCCAAATAGTTCTGGCAGGAGACTGTGGGATTTCCACTTGATTTCCAGCACCTCAAAATGTGGTAAGAGGAAGACTTTTAAAGCCTGATAGAAGAGGAAAAAAAATTGAAATGGATATAATTGCTGGTTAAGTTGCTGTTTGAATGTAAATTGAGAGTTCAAACACAAAAGAGTTTGAGAAAGCCCAGTTTGATTCAAAATAGCCAAAAGCATTTCTGGAATGATGCTTTATTGAGTTTTCAGAGGTCTTTTAGGATATTAATGCTGTGGTAGGTGAGATGATAAATTAGAATCAAATTTTTTGAAACGATTCTAAGAAATTTAACACCTGTCAGAGGTGCAGTTTCAATGATTCAGAGAAAGTTGGCACAGATCTGCCCTGCAGGCAGAAGAGAAGTGGGGTTTTTTTTGTTTTGGTTTAAGAATATCCTGGAAGCTTGTTTTAAAGCTAAGGGAAGTGCAAGTGCCTTTTGCTGTTCATGTGAATTGCATAAGAGCAAGTTTCATGTTCGTAATTTAATAGGCAACTTTGAAGTTGAGAAATAGCAAGCAAGAAAAAAACAAGAGGACATGGATTATCTAAGAATATGAGATTGTACAGCTTAAGGCAGGCAAGTATAAAATTATCTTGTTTCTGAATGACTTGAGTGGTGTTAAACTCAGTAGGGAAGATAAGTGATACTTAGGAGCCAGAACTAAGCCAGTTATCTTTCAAAAGTATGCCCTTTAGCTTCCTCTGAAGGCTTTGGTGAAAGAAGCAGCATATTGGCAAACACTGGTGAACAAATGCAGGATATGGATGTGATGGTGGTGGAAGGGGCAGCAATAAAGTCACATCTGCATTTTTTATCAGCTGACTTTCTACATCAAACAACAGAAGTCAAAGCTTTTTTTCCCTATTAGACAACACAGTCTGTATTCATTTGCAGGTTAGTTTAACAGCTGAAATGCTGGAAATACTGGAATGGAAATACCTGAAATGCCAAAGAGATATTTTGCCTTAACGAAAAAAGATCAGGGAACATGCTATGCTCTAAAAACGCTGAATTCCTGAAGAACTGATCTTTGGTTTGTTGGACTTTCTGCAATTAGAAAAGGTGACTTTGGGCAGTGATTCAAATAGAAGTGTTTCAAATTTGTTTTGTCCTGTAGTAAACTCTATTCTGCTAGCAGGAAGCCTGGCCTCAGTCAGGCTGTGAAAGCAGCTCTTTACTCTGGCTGGCAAAGGGCCTTCAGAATGTTCCTGACTGCCATGCAAACAACACCCACTATTCACTTCTTGCTGCCACCAGCTCCCACTGGGAGAGCTACCGACTCCTGAAATAACCAGCTGAGTGGGGATGTTGTGGCTTCCATGGGGGAATAATGTCTGAGTGGGGTGTCAAAGGTACAACCTGCTTCCATCTCCTCATGGAGCACCGTGTCCTTTGGTGACAACACCTCAAGGTGATGAGCAGTCAAAGGTTGGGCTCGGGGGTCTTTTCCAACCTGAATAACGCTGTGATCAGTGAGGAGGGCAGGCAGAGAGCAGTAATGGTGCCTGCCCCTCTCCTACCCCGGCAGCAGCCACCTCCCCCTGCCAGGACACCCTGGGGAGGATGGATGGTTCAAAGAGTGGCTGATGCTCCTGCTGTCCCCAGGTTGGGCACTCCCGGTGCGACTGGAGTGCTGTGCTGTGGTAAATACTCTGGTTCCCTTTGAATTGATTCCAATCCCATAAAATCATGCCAATATTTGACTGTGTTGCTCTTTTTTAGTTGTGCAAGGAATGATGGCTTTATACAAGTAATGTCTCCTGTGGGTTTTCTCTTAGTCTTTCCCCCATGCAATTACTATTCTCCCAGCTGTACTTTCTCCAGTTAGTTCTAGTGCTGTGCCTACCACCTCTTCCTTTATTTAATTCCTTTGTTATGTACCATATCCTCTGGTATGGCTTTTGCACAGCGAAAAAACCCACGCTTTCTCAGTGCACAGGTGAAATGAAGCTGAAAATTGCTGCAGATAAAAATCCAGCTCTTTGAACTGTAATGGTAAGAATTCTTCAACCGAAGTAGACACCTAATTGAAGATAATGTTGACTCTCTCTATAACTTTATTACTTTGTCAATCTTACATCATTAAGCATGTATTTAATTTCATTATCCTGCAGTAAACAGTTTGTTGTCGAGGTGATATAGGCTGGTTTGTGGTGTCTGTAGGCAAAGCTGTGTTTTACTTTAAATGCAGGTAGTGCTGTCTTTAGCTTTTGAGTTATGGAGCAACAGTGTAATTATCCTATTACCTTGCTAAAACATCTGATTATTTGCCAATGATGTGAAAACCTGAGAACTTGAATGTGAGAAATTCAAATAGGAATGGAGCTGTTACTTTCTTTCACTGACACTTTAACAATATCAATATGCCAAGCCGTTGTGAGGAAAGGATTCCATGTGGAGCTGTCAGTGAGGGACTACGTATCAGTAAAAGGATTCATAATAAAAGACTGATTTCTGGTTTTAATAAGCTTAATATATATGCAAAGTAAGTTTTTAGCTTTATAATTCATTTAAATATATATGATTTAGTTTTACTGCGTAACAAATTATGTGTTCCTGTTCCTCTAGCCTTTGCAAAAGCCCATTATCTCAAGTTTAAAGGGAGACACATAGAAAGAAGGCAAAGAAAAACATCTAGTTCTTCCTACTTTTAAAAAAAATGTTGTAGAAGTGTGAGGCCAGTATAAATTCAGAATTCTGTCTCCAGTGTTCCCTGATCTCCTCAAGTCCCTGAATTCTATTAAAAATTGCTGGTTTCTCAGCAAACAGCATGAAGAGTTTTTCCTGGGAGAAAGGTTTTAATAATTAAAATTAGTCAATACTGAAGCACAGAAGGTTTTTTGATCTTTCTCAGAAACTGACAATTTCCAGAAGGGGGAAAAAAATGCAATCTCTCTTATAAATCACTTTGTGCAGAACTGGGAGTCAAGTAGAAGAAATTTGCTGCAAAAGAAAAGAGGGCAACTCACCAGGGAAATAGGTTTGCTCAAAACAATTGTGAGTTTGAACGTCAAGGTTGAGATTTTTAGGACATTTCCAGAAAAAAATCTGTAAGATTCTCAGGATGAGATGTAAAAATGCATTTGTTAGTACTTCAGGGCATTACGTCTCTCAGCCACATAATATAAAGTTGCTGTTGGCTCTGGTGCTCCAGTCCAAATTTCAGTTTGTCTGCTTTCCCCCTGCAATTCCAAATAACTCAGCTGTTTTATCAGTCAGTCTGTATTTCTGCACAGAACTGAGGCTACCCACGTTCATTTAATAGACTGAAATTTTGCTCCCACCACCCTTGTCAGCTCTGACAGTGTCAGCAGAACAAAAGATGAAATCAAAGCCATGCCTGTGGCTGTCTCTGCCCAGCAGGGCTGGATTCCCTTTGAGCCCTGCTCTTTTCCAGCCTTTCCTTTAATGCTGCCTGTGCCACTCAAGCCGTGGCGTTTTCCTTGCCCATGTTCAGACCCAAATATTCCCATTTTTATGAACACTGAACCTCTCCCCTGTCCTTTTCTGACCCATTTCTTCCTGTCACTTAAAATCTGTCATTCTTCCAATGTTAGCACTGCAATCCAGCTGTTCTGTCCCCCACTGTGCATTTCCTAGAGAGGCAAAATGGTCCCTAAATACACCCTGGTTTCCTGTCTCAGTGGGGTTCAGGGGTTAGTGAATACAAGTCTGAGGCCAGGCCACTGCTTTTCCAAGGGGCTGTCACAGTGGGAAAGGGCAGTGATGCTGCTCTGCCACCTGCATCACTCTGGGGATGTCACAGGTAGCTATTCCAAGTGTTTCTGGAAGCACAGAAGAATCAATTCAGGTGCTCTAGCAGGTTGCAGTATCTCACCTTTTCTTTGTACAGCTACTGTGTCTTTGCATTCTGAATTTTATCTCTGTTGCTGCAAAATTAGAATCAACAAATTTCAGGAAAAAAAAGCTCCCAAATGTTGCATTAACTGTGTTATAAAAATACTGTTTTATTTTATCATACAAGGGGGGCAGAATTAATGTACAACCTGAATGTACAGACTGATTCTGTAATTCAGCAGAATTGATGTTGTAGCTGAGAAAAACCCCAACCTTCTGAATTACTTTGACTTGTTTGATTCACCCTGTTTCATCTCTCTCTGTGGCAGATCAGATGAGACAGCAGAGAGGGAGGACAAAAAAGACTGTCTGGGCAAGCAAACTAAGAGATGCACAACCAGCTTTTTTGTTCCCACGTCCCAACTTTGGAGCACTAAACTTCTGCATTCTGTAATTTTTTAGCAAAGTTTATTCTGTGTAATTTGAAGCACCACAAAGTACATGCACTGTTTTGGAAAAGAAGTAAGTTAAGAAGACAACAGAAGAACTGCTTTTAACTCAGAAGATAGCTGGGAGAACAGGCACAGGCTTAATCTGCTCATACTCTGACTAGGGAGGCAAAAGTACTACATTTATACTCTTGATGAATGATGTTCTTGTTATATTTTCTGGAACTTCTGATTTTTTAGTAGGGAACACTAGAAAAGAACATTTTTTTAGCATCTTTCATGTTTATACTGTACTTTACAAATGAAGTACACAAAATTCAGTAAGTAATAGAGGAACACCTTGGAGCTGGGCATCTGGCAGCTGTCACAAATCTTGGTATCAGGAGTCTCATGCTTGGGACAGGGACAGATTATTCTGCAGGCTGAGGTGATTGGAGTAGTTTGCTCACAGACCTGTGCAGTTTTATACACTCATCATATTTATACTGTTACTGGCCAACCAAAGGCCTAGTAAATAAACAATTTAATAATGAAAGTAGATCTAATTGGACAAGGTAATTGCTATGACTTGAAAAGACCCAGATAAAACCCTCCAGTCCCTGGGGCTAAGCTTGGATTACAGGTCACTGTTGGAGGCTAGGTGAGAAAATGTTCTGAGAGTGATGCTGTGGAACAGCTCCATTGCCAGTGACTTCTGCAGGATCTGCTTGTACCTTCCAGGAACTCTCAACAAAGTACCTTTGACCATGCAGGTCAATCTGTATTACAAAAACAAGCTCTAATCTTAGTCCAGACAAGACACCAGAGGAAAGAAAAGCAGGAATGAGGATGCTGCTGCCATGGCAAATTCCTCTGCAGGCAGAGATCAGGGCAGGTGAACCAGCAGCTGGGGTTCTGGCAGCTCCCCAGACTCTCATTTCCCTCTGGTTCCTCTACTGCTAATAACAAATGGGGAGAAGGGTAAAGCTACCAGCAGCAATAAAGGGAAAAAGAATCTAGTGCAACCTGTCTAAAGCAGGAGCAGCTCACATTGCTTCAGAAGAGGAGGAGGAGGAAAATTTTTCATGAATCAAAACACCAAAGACAACTTCTTAATAAACAAAGGAAAATATTTTCACCTAACCAACTATTAATGGTTGGACTGTTCATTCAAACCAGCTCAGCATTCACCTGCTGCTGGTTTTATCTCACGTTTATGTATGTATGCACACTCACACGCTTTGTAGCTCTCACTGTGCTGATCATTTGAGAAAATTTGGCCCCAAAACTTGAAGGCTGATGCATCACAGCAGGTAACAGACTTCAGATTACAAAGGCTGTGCTGTTTTTTTCTCAAGTCATTGGCAATAGTTTTACTGTCTGCAGCTGGAGGTGTTCACCCAGCCATATGTGGCTCTTTACATACAGTGTCACTGCTGTGAATGAGATTTCCAATAGGAATTCAAATGAAAGGGAAGCATGTTGTTGTTACCCTAGTGCAGTTTGCAGAAACTGGTGCAGCTCCACTACCCCACAGATAGATGGTGTAAGAAAGGTGTACAGATGAAATGTGTGCACGTTAAGGATTGCTTTCTTTGCTTCATTAACAGCAATTTGATAAACAGTTGTTCAGGTACAGGTCTCCTGATTAGAATCAAAATGTGAAGACTGTCAAAATAATTAAATGGTTCAATAAATCTGAGGTATACATCCAAAGAAAAATTACTATACATTTAGACACATTTAAAGAGGTATTCACCCCATCAGCATTCCATGAACTTTGAAGACAAATCTTGTAAATTATTTTTCACTGCTTCATTGATTTTTAATATTGTCAACTGCTTATGGCCCTGCAATTCAGAAGTACTTTGGAGATCTACTTAGCTTGGCATATTTATTATGTTACAGTCTTCTCTACCTGGCATTGTTTTTATCTACCTCTTTTTCTATATTTACAAGTTTGGAAATTTAAATAGTTTAATAGGTGAGAGGCAGGTTCAGGTATAGATGATAAAAGGCTTTCTGGGTGGCAGAATATTGTGTATATATGATGGGAGGTTCATGACTGTTCTCTGCTGCAGTTGGATGTTGCAGTTTGCACAGTGCAGTGTCTTGGGATGATGGACTTTCACTGGAGCAGCAACACTGCAAGTTCTGCCTGCTTAAGGTGTCCATCAAGAATATAAATGGAATTGAATAATAAAGGAATGATTTTTGAGAAATCAGGTGGCCAAAATTTTTGGGTCTTTGCAAACATCACGAGCTCTCATGTCCTGGTCTTCACCCTGCCATGCCTGTTGTCCTGAGTGCAGTTGACTCAGCCTCTGTCATTTATAAACCTGGCACAATAATTACCCTGTGAGGTAATTGATAGTTAATGGAGAACGTGCTAATAGCTGTGAAGCCAAAAGCATTCCAAGGGCTGTCATTAGTGTCTGCTGTGTGCAGCCATCAGCAGTTCCCAATTTCCAAGGGGACCATGACATGACAGCTTCCAGCACTGGACATCTCTGAATTAGGATTTTGGTTCAGGCCCAGCTCGAAACAAAACAACGAACTAAAAGGAGACAGATGGTCCCTTCCAGCTCCTCACTGCACTTTATTTTCCTCTTCATAAACATTAAAGGACAGATTTTCAGCTGATATAGGATGATACAGCTCAGTAATTCTGTTGGTTTTCTAGAATTCTCTTCTTAAAATTCTTTTATTTTAAATGATGTACATCTTTAGATTTAATGATGGTCATTCACTTTGAGTTATAAGCTGCCACTTTCAAAGCACAAAATAAGGAATACTATCTCACAGTACACAGATAAAATTGATCTACTCCAAGCTGCCCAAAGATTGTTTGATGATCACAACCAAAATATTGATGAATTTACAAGATCATTTGAAAGATGGATGGCATCAGAGAACTGATGTGATACTCTTTGCTAGGAAAGAAGCCTGTGTCTTAAAAATTCTCTTTTCACCTTAATCTTCTGGTAATTTCTTCAGTATTAGCAATTTCTAGATATTTCTAGATGCTTTATTATTTGGTAATACCTTGTGTACATAAAATAAGAAAAAATGAAATTCTTATAAAAGCTCACAGTGGGGTTTGCATTTTAAATTTAGATGCATTTAAGTATTTTAAATCCTAGGGACTGCATCCTGTTTTTTCTTGTATTGTGACCCCCATAGTTTTTGTGCTTCTGACAGTAACAACTGCACTGCAAACATACATCCCAAATTACATCTGTCATCATCCCCATGGTTTCACTTATTTCCAGGGGTTTGTTGATGTATATGAAGATTTGTGGGGATAAACCCCAAATATGCTGCCTGACAGCTCAAAATTCTAACAAAAGATTTCCAACTTTCTTTGAAGCATTCATCTTCAATACTGACTATATCTAAAAAATAGTGTGGTATTTTCAAATAGGCCACATTTACCTTTTTTTTTTTTTTTTTTTTTCTCCCTGCCATTTTTCCTTTTATCATTTTCCTGGATTTCTGAAAGAAAATCCTATGAGAATAGAATAGACTGACATTCATTAGAATCTGGAAGAATAAGGGTGTTCTTTTTTTTTTTCTTTCTAATTAACTGCCCCAGGGAATGGCTCTACCAGTCAGGAGGAAGAACAGTTCCTCTATTGTGCCTTTTGTGACTTAGGAACAGTAGATGGGGAGGCTCTAAGCTATAAATCAAACAGTGAAAATCCTCTTAACTGAACACACCCTTGGGCTTCACACAGAATAAGGCCTTGCACTAATCATAAGCAGAACTAGTTGGGATTTTTTTTTGCTGAAACAGGGTTTTGCTGGAAAATGCTTATGTGTCAAAACCAAAGTACCTTGTGGAGGGAACTTGATTTCAAAGAGATTTTTTTCTGAAAGACAAGCAGAGACTATCAGAAACCTCCCTGATTTCCTGCCAGTTCATCTTGTGATTTATCCAAGAGCCTGCAGACCTGGTGCCTTCAGGAACTGGCTGGTTTTCCTGTGATGTCCCTCCCCAAGGAAGGGCTGAGTGTGAATAAAATTATGTTTGTGGGTACAGACAGACTCTCAAAGGGACAATCTGGGTACCAAGAGCATGGGGGCTTTAAGGCTCCCGTAGAGAACTCTGCCTTACACTGGAATTCCTGGGGTTAGGCTGTGATTTGCAGCCTTGGATGCACATGGAAATATTCCTGCCTGATGCCTCTTTCATGGCACTAATTATGCCTGAAGCAGTGAGGGTCAGGGCTGGGTTGTACAGTTGAAACCACAGCAGCACCACCCTCCCAGGCTTGTCCATGAGCCACCTCACTGGAAATATCTCACTGCCACCACTGCTCTGAAGGTAAAATGGAACAACATGTGCCAAAATTTAAAATAACTGAAGCAGTCTTGGTGCAGTAATTTGTATTTTCAGTAAAATGTGCTCCACAGGTCAGTGCCACAATACTCTTCAGAACAGCCCACAAGCCCCAAAGCCACAATACTCACAACTGGGATGAGAGCTCTGTCTGGCCCTTTGATTATTAGTTTTTGTCTTTGAAGTACAGGCACATTCTGCTAAAGGAATGTGTGGTAAAGAGGGCTTCAGGTTCTGCCCATGGTGGATTGTTCTGAAAATGTTTTATGTGTTTTTAATGTTTTTATTGGTAGCATGTTTTTGTGATATTTTATTGACCCTTCCCTGGTTTTTTATGTGAAGAGAACAAGCAATGAACACTAATGTGCCTTCTAAAGCACTTGACAGTGGTACACTCAGTAGTACTAAGAGGTCTTTTATCCTTTTCTGAATGAGAATTCCTTATTTCAGGCAAGTATGCTAATTTATCATTTATGCACTTTATCATAAGATTTTTTGTTCTCCCAAAAATAAAATAAAAAAGAGGATAAAAGTTTGCTTCTTCTGGAGAATCTTAGCAGAAACCCAATTTGAAAGCCATGCTCATCTAATGCCTTATTTAATGAATTTTAGTGCAGTGCAAGTACTGCATTGAAGTTTGGTGGATTGGGGCAGAAGGAAGAAGTTGGGTCTACACAACCTCACCAGGTTATTTCAGTCTTCAGGGAGGCAAAAGAGCAGCAGGTGGTGAGAACTGGGTGGCTGAGCTCCTGTAGCCATGGATGCTGTCAGATTAATTCCTGTGTCAGCATGGGAAGTGATGGGACCATCCCCACATGCTGTGCTGTGGACATGGACTTCAAAGCATCATGCTGGGCTGGAGGTGCTGTGTGGGACTGATAGCTCAGGCCTTGATCACTCTGTGCTTTGATTGTCAGAGGAAATGGGAAGGAAATTGCTAAAGGTGAGAAGAGCAAAGACTGATGTAACAAAATACACCAAATAGATACTGTTCACATTGAACCGGCCTCAGAAAATAAATTTAAAAAAAAATCTATTTTCTTTATTCATAGGAATTTTGCATTTGAGAGAATGTGACAGCTGTTTCTGGCCAGTCCTACACTGAAAGTTAAGCAGATTAAGGCTGTGTTGCCAACTGGTTCTGTTATTAGCAGAATTTCCAGGCACTATATGGTAGTGGCATGTTCATATTTAGATATGAAAAAGTAAATAAAATTTGAGATGATAGAAAGAGATGAACTGTAATGAACTTGCCTTTTCTAGCTAAAATCCAGAACCCTCTCTGCGTTTGATAGAACTTTCAGAGTAATAACTTGTATATGGTGCTTTTCTAATGTGCCTATGGCAAATCATCAGTGACAAAATGTTTTCATGGCAAGTAGATTAAAAAACCCCAACCAAACCACTGAAAAGTAGCTGAACATAATGAATTAATTCCTACTGAATTTTAAACCACCAAATCTTGGCAGGTGTATGCTGTAACATCCAGTTAGTTTATACAAAGATAAGAATGCAGACAGATAAAGGTGAGATTTTAAAAGATAAATGAAAAGAAAATTGACTTGGAATAAATGCAGTTTAACTTTGTCAATTTTAATTCTTCACAGTGTTAGCACTGATGCTGTTGTGGCTGCTATCACTTGCATGCTATTTTAAAAGCAGCTATGCCTGAGAAACTGTTCTAATTCTAATTTTAGAAAGACATGCTTCTGAAATGATAACAAAACTGAATTTTGCTTCCCTTCATTGTTTGTAAAATATCCCAATCCATTATCTATCACAATTTTGTCTCAAGAAAACAAAATGTAGAAATATTTCCTTCTCTGTCTTTATTGAAATTACAGAGATGGCTAAAATGAAATACCTCAAATTTAAAGTATTTTGACTTTCTGGGAGGCACTGCATGCCAGGAAAGGTCTGCAGTGATGGAGGAAGGTCAAGTCAGTATTCTAAATGAAAACTGTAACTCTGCCACCTCCCAGCAATCCCTGAAAATGTAATAAAAAGGCAGCTAGAAATTACATGATTTAGTTGGCTTTTTGCTAAGATATTAAAAAATGTGTCATAAGAAACTGTTAAATATAAAGTAGTAAGGGACAAAGATCTACCAAAGGAGTTGCTGAAGCTACAGAAATAATTGGAAGGTCAGGGAGCTGATAGTGAGTGTTCCCAGCTGCCACTGTGTATTAGGAAACAGGGATTATTACCAGGGAGGAGGGAGAGGGGGGAGCTGGAGCTCCTCCTGGCCTCATTCGTTCCTAGAGGGATGCAGTGCTCCCCCTCCCCATTCGGGTCCCAAGGCACAGTGACCAGCACATCCATTTGGGATGAGGAAAACCTGCTGTGGCTGCCTCCTGTGCTGTCCTGGCTATGGGAACGAGTCAGGAATTCCCATCTCCCACAAGAGGACTCTGCCAGTAAATTCAGATTGTTCAGAATTAGGGTCACGTTCATTGTCTGAAGCTCTTCCATTTTCATAGAGTAAGATAAAAATCACTAAAGATGAGTTTCCAAAATGACTCCCCGCTGTCTGGGTGCAAGGGCTGGGCTTGCTCTCAGAATTAGTTGGGTTTGCTCCCACTTAGACATTTACTGAGACAGACACTTGTGGGGTGTGAGTGCTCAGCACCAAATGGGCTCAGGAGCTTCACTGGATCCTCACTGTTGTGGCTCATCTGTCATAAACTCTGGACTCTCCTATTTATTATCTGACCACCAGCATCCCTCATCCAGCTCAGGGCTACTATCAGTGAGGACAGACTGGCCTACCAGGGGTTTCTGTGGTCTACACAGGTACAGAAATACCAAATTATAGTTTTACCCCAGACCAAAGTCTGTTGCCTCCCAGGAGGGTTTTGCTCAGGATAATGTTTACAGCAACTGCTCACTGTTTTTTATTGTTTTGCTAAATTATAATAATAAAAATGCCTATCATTGCTTTTTATTTTTTTCTGGGTTGTCCATAGTAGCTGCAAGAGCTTTTGTACAGGTTGTTAGTAGGATTGCTCCTTTCTTTGGAATGTTACATTAAATATATTTGGGGAAAAAGTTAAGGCTTACAAAAAGTGTAATGGAAAACTGATTACCAAGTGACATAAAACAAAACCCATTTCAAAATGTGCATAGTTTTTTGCCTGCAGAGGTAAATTACTCTTTAATTAAAGAAGAGTCATCCTGTAGCAAGTGAAGTCACCCCAAGCAAATGATAATAATTTGGAATGAGGCAAAGTGAATACTTCAAAAGTGACACTGGAGGTTTAGAGTGCTGAATGTTTTCATGTCCCAGTGGTTTAAAAGAGCGAATCCTACAGCTGCTACTCTAGGCAGAAAAACTCCACCTTATTGCTTTATGATGCTGGATTTTAAAATTGAGGCACCAGAGGGATTTAGATTATAGTCAGTGACAGACTGTGCTCTCAGTACATTGACACTCTCTTCCATTTCTCCCTCCCCTCTTAAAAGAGAACAGTTGGTAACCAAAAAGTAAACACGTGCAAAAATATATTTATTACTAAAGGAATCTGTTTCACTCAGTATCTAAGAAATTCAATATTTATTATTCCATGAAGATATTTTGCTGTTTCACATGCTACATTAATGAGCTGGCATTGTCATAAAGCTTGGAATTTGTTTGGACAGCTCCTGCTAATGGATGGAGAGTTCATAAGATTCAGGAAAGTAGTTTCCAACAAAGGGAAGTTTTCTGGCAAGAAATGCCCACATATGTGTAGATAGTGAAATACAACCCCTCAAAAATTCTGCCTGTAGAGCTTCTTGTAATTCAGTGTATAGCAGACAGTATCTAGGGGGGCTTGTATCCCCAAATCCTCAGAAAGCAAGAGACAGAAAGAAAAAATGCTGGCCCCCAGAAATGGAGCTTCTTGTATCAAGCACCTGGAATTTGCTATGCAGAATCCAGGAATAATCATGTGCTTTAGTAAAACATGGAGAAATCCAGGGAATATGGATGCTTTCAGGCTTTAGTGAGCAAACAGAGAAATGTTTCTGGTTCTTGCTAGAACTGATTTGGGAGTGAATGTCCTGTTGCACATCAGTGGAAATGACAAAGAGAATGTCAATGCAGTGTAGCAGCTGGTACCCAAATTCAACAGCCTGGCATTCAGTGCTTGAGGGGAAACTCCCTTAAATACCATACACAAAATTTTCAAATATTTGAAGACGCTTTCTAGAAATCAGCTAATGATCTACAGGAATCAGGTGGCTTCTGTATTGTTTGGTTGTCTGAAATTAATGTATTCAATTATTCCAAAAAGACTTAGTGCAATTTTAGCATGACTAAATAATCAGAATGATGATGTACTAAAAGACTGCTGTAAAGGTTCAATTTCCAGATGGTTTCCAATGATTGTTTGGGATTATAAAATTAAATTACTGTTCCTTTCAATTATATGTTATTGTCAGTCTTTCTGCTAAAAGACATAAATACATAATTCTGCCCCTGTATCTTTTTCTTAGTTTGTATCCAGGAAGCCACAGCTGCATCAGGTCCAATCCTGATTCCTGTTGGGGCAATAACTGAATTTCTGGGATTTATCCACCAAGAGAAACACCCTATTAGAAATTACTACAAATAAAACCATTTGACTGTTCCTGTTTTGCCAGATCTATCATAAAATGCACACTTAGGCCTGTAGTATGCACTGTAACTTCTTCCCTTGAAAAGAAAAAAATTCAAAAGCCTTATTTGTATTTCCACTGCTAATCAAGTTTTAGAAAGGCAAAAAAATAACAGGAATGCTATTTATGATAGGAGAAGCTGATTATAGATGAAGTAAAATTCTTTATTGCTGTTATAAAATTTGGTCATCATATAACTTGATTTGTGTAATTAAGGGGTTTTCCTAAGGGAAGGATAGAGCAGTCTATTTCTAGAATCTAATTTTCCTTTAAAAATGGCAGTGTGGCTACAGCAGCACTAAATGTAAACCCGTGACTGCAGGAGTACTCTGGTACTGCCTGGCAATGTGGCCATTCCTATAAAAGTGAGTTGTACTCACTGTGTATTTTTTCTATTTATATATTTATGATCAATGATTTATAGTTGCTACACCTTTGGTTGATTTTAGAACTTCTCCTGGCTATTGAGGTTTGGGATTTTTTATTTAACAAGTGTGTATTACCCATGGCTTGAAGATGACTGTCTAGCCAAAAAATTACAGGAACATAAGTTAAAAGTCAACTACTCCAACAAAGTTAAAGATGAAACTGCTTTTGAAGGTCACTAAGGATTAAGATTTATTTTTAGCATGTAGTCAGTGCAGGAAGTTTACAGCCTTTTGATGTAAAATACACCATAAAAATTTCAGCTCCCTGTTCCTGGAAAGTAATCTTTCTTGTGGGCTCCAGTAGAGTAGTTCAGAAGGAGAGGCCTTCTTGGTAAGAAACACCAGCTGCATTTTGTTATATTATCAAGCAGTAAAAGCCCATTTAATTTAAAACAAAAAATTGAACTTGGTTTGAAAAACACAGTAACCCTGTATGGGCCATTCACTTAAGAGTTGGACTTGATGATCCTTGTGGGTTCCTTCAACACAGAATATTCTGTGAATGAGTGTCTTTTTGGACTTCAACCCTGCTTTTTGTATTGATATTTGTATTGATACAATTGATATTGTATAAAATTTTGGGTGAAACAATCTGTAATCTTTAGTGAGGACAGAGGTGCATTCTTACAACGAAGCACATATTCATGTCCCAGTGATTTTGAATTACTCATGTGAGCAGTCTCCCTATACTTTAATGATGACCATACTACCATCTCTCCCTGCTTTATATGCTGTTCCTATAGCAATTTAATTCGTTACCCTATTGACTTTCTCCTTTGAAGCTCAGCATTAATCTGAAGGTTATAGAGATTTTACTAAGCCCCCCTTCCATTAGACACATGTTCCCTCAGCTGGTACTTTTTTCAGAGGCTTATTTTTCAACATTAATAAGCATTGGAATACAGTAAACTTCTCTTTTGGCTGAAATATTTAAAAATGACCTGCACCACTTCCAAAAGAGGCTCCAAAATGTAATACCAGTGGCCTGTGGCAACTGAAAAATCTGAATTTTGAACTTCCTTCTGTGAGCTATTGGCAGCAGTGCTGGGGTTACCTGGTGTAGTAGGGGCTGCTCACAGCTGGCTCTGTGAGCACCTGGAGGAGTGGGGTTAGAAGAAGCAGGTGATTCCCATCTTCCTCCTCAATGGCATCACTATGTGATTTAATCCTCCTCCCCTGAAGAAGAGGAAGGATGATGTGCTAGTGCAATCTGATTTCAAGCTTTTCCTCTATAAAATGACACTACCATGAGGTGTTTTGGTGAGGCTGTTTGGAACCTCACATGCAAGTTAGGGGTGTACAGAGGGTCTCAGTAACAGAGCCACTGTTTGTGATTTAACACAAAATCTAATTCTGCTGCAGGGTGGATTAAACTATCCCAGCTGGCTGGCTGGTTCTCATAGGCTGTCTATCTGAAAATATCCCAAGTTGGGTTTACAACATTGATCTCCCTGATAAGTAATCCTTTACTATCACTAGAAGTCCCCCACTCACACAGAACACGCCTGCAGTTAAAGGAATGGCAGTAGCAAGAGGAGACTGGTGTTCCTGAACTTCCAGCTTCTCCCTTGTATCCCCGTTTTCTTGTATTTTGGTGTTGGTTTCCTCAGCGGCTTTTAGCAGCAGCAAAAGGAAATCTCAATTCCAAATTATGTGACAGCAATACATGTCCATTTATTTAGATCGTGTTCTCACTTTCATTTTAACTCTTCTGAATCAAATGAAATAATTGTGTGTTTATAATCAGTCCATGGGTTTTTAGAAGGGTGGGCAGAGAAGAAATATTTTTTTTTCATGTGTTGTGGACTACAGTCTCTTGTTTGAAAGTCTCCAGCCACTGAGTTTGTGAAAAGTGCATAACCCCAAATAATTAAGCTCCTTGACTTTCTGCTGTGGCACTGATAAGGCTGCCAAAATGCACAGCCACAAAGTGATTGGAGGTCTCCTGCAGCACATTTTTCATTTTTATGCTTAGGAAAAAAAATTGACCATAAAAATGTTTTACGACTTTGACACACGGTAAAGTTAAAGGGTGCTTTTTCACCATGAACCTTTTGGAAATGGTTACCTTTTTATTTTAACAAGGCAGACAGTGCCTAAACTACAGCACTCAGGCCAATTCTGCTGCTTGAATGGAAAATGGTCTTTTTCATTAAATGATATAGACTCTGAAGCATTAAAACCTGTTTTGCATAGAGGCATTAGGCAGCAGACACAAATGACTGGTGTCTCAGTTGGAGACTTTGCCTAAGCCAAGACTTTCTTTTAATCATTATAATACAGTAGGATGCTCCTGCAAAGAATAAGGAATTAAAACTCACTCCAGTCCATACCATAGGGACAAGTAAACGGTCCATTTATTTATTTAAGCATTCCAAAGCCTGCCTGCCTTTCCATGCTACCAGTGCCAAACATATTGATAATCTGATACACAGTTCTAAACTATTTAAACATTAGTTCAGTTACTCTGTCTACTAAAGTGATAACTGGGGGCTAAAAGGTAACCAGATTATTGTAGAGATCTCTCTTGACAGCCTTTAACACCTAGTTATAAGCTAAAGCCTGGAAATTACAAGCCTCTTGGTATCATTCAGTGCACAGGACATTGTGAAGCAATTTGCTATTTGTAGGCTGTTTTTCATGCCATGGTACCACTCCAGTGCTCTCCAGCTTGCTCTGGGTGCCTGCGCACTTGCAGAACTAGGCAATAAAGGACCCTAAAATAAACTACTTCCTTAGTGTGGACATCAGGTAGGATTTGTAAAGGACATTGCAGCTGGTTCAAGGTGTATTTGGGCTGTTTAAAGGCTTCTGCTTTGTCTGGACTTGGATTTAATTTAGGTCTGAGCCAGTCTAAGTTTGGCAGTGCTGGGAGGGAGAGGTGCTGCCCTGTCCCCTGCCCTCTCCCCAGGCCCCCCTCTCTCTTCAATGTCCTGACTCTAATATAACTGGGAGACCTCAGTGAAAATGAGAGGAGAGACATGGATGGGAATGGAGGAAAGGAGCAGCAGGAATAATTCTGATTGTCATCTACTGGAATGGATCACCCTTCTTGGGTAACTTGGGAATTGCTTCCCCAGCATAACCGAGGTTTCTGGAAAGCCCACAGAGGGTCTGTCCAACACAGCTCGGACTAGCAGTAATGGGGTAGTGCCCTCGGAGCTCAGTGTGCAATTAGCAGTCACACAGTGCAGTCCTGCAGTGATTTTTCCCTGGTTCCTAAAGCGTATGTCAGTAAATATTCACTGCTATTCTTACCTGCACCAGCTAAATTACACTAATGAACCTAGGCAGTTATTTTGCTTTATCCCATTTCCACTGACAGCGTTATCCAAGGCAGGAGTGAATAGTAATTAGCAGCAAGCCTTGAAAGCATCCATGACATCACAAAGACACTCTCCCAGGAAGTCAGCTGGCTTGTTTACAGCTTTCCCCTTCTCGTCCCTGGGAGATGTAGATGTTACAACCCCCAGTGCTGAGGGCTTGTGGAAGATCACTCATTTATACAGGCAGCACTTGCACGGGTGGACATTCAAATAACTCCATCAGCTGCTGCCCTTCCCTGGAAATCTGCAGCCATTCAGCACCATTGATTTGCATCTGGGCTTGCACTTTGGAACAGTGTGTTCTAGAAGTAAGACTTAACTGTGCAGGTGTACACTTGACTTAATAATTAATGCTTGACCTTGCTGGAGCTCACCTGTCCATCTGCCCAAAACAGCATTTGCAACCTTGAAAAACAAAGGACAGAATTAAGGTCAGTATCTGAAAGGAAGTCATTGAATCTAAACTCCTCTGTCTGCTCTTTGTCTGTGCTCTGCTGTTAGAGAGATGCACCTCCGCAGTGATCTGTCCTGTCCTAAGAGACCCAGCTCTAGCTACCAGGACTGTTCAATCCTCTGAAGGTGCTGAGCTCTTTCTATTCACTGCAGGAGGAATTCAGACAACAAGATGAACCCTGCACACACTGTAGATCCAGCTGTGCCTGACTGACTGACAGCAGTTTCCACTTAGCTCAGTTTTCTGCTTTTATTAAGAAAAACTTGAGGTCTCTGTTAGAAAACACCAAATATTAATAGTACTTCAGAACTCCTATTTTTAAAACTAGAAGAGCCTAGCTAATAACAATAAGTATTGCCAAACAATGTTCTACATTTTTACATTGTAATAATCTAGGACTGATGCATTAAAAACTTAAAAGCTCTTTGTCATAGGTTAGCATAGCTCCGGAAGTGATTTTCTTGCAAAGAGGTGCTTACAGCTTCCTCCATGACCTGACAGAACCTATCAACTGGCTAGTTTGAATATTGACAATTTTTTAAGCCACTTAAAAATTCTGACCGCCTCTGTGGTCCACATTTAAGAATGGACAAACCCTGGGAAGCCCTCTCTTGCTTCTGGTCTTGGGACAGGTAACTGGGCCCGGCCCATGTGGGCCTCAGTCCTGGAGCCGATGGGCCCTGTTCCACCCGCAGCCCCCCACATCCCTGTTACATGCAGACGGCGTGGCCCAGCTCCACACCCCCCCCTCCAGTGTGGCCAAAGATTCAGCTGAAGCTGCCCTGATGTCCGGCAAAGATCACGTGAGCAACAGCAAAAGCAAACTCCAGTTGCGCGGCTGGGTAAGATTAACCCTTTTAGTGCTGTAAGTTTCCTCCAGAACAGATGAAGCCTGCAGACATTAAGTAAAGAAAGAAGAGCTGAAAACCTGAGGGAGGAGGAAGAGGAGATGCTTAAAGCTGAAATTCTGTTGTAAAGCTATGGTGGTGATGGACTATGATATATCAGAGTACCCGTTGTAATATCACGACAGATGGGGGGTGGAGCGTTCAACTTGTACTTGTGAGCAAAAGCACCTGTGCTGGAATAAGCAAATGCTGAAGCAGCTGTAATTTAATGAGAAGTTTGAACAGGGAGAGATGGAAGTGATGAGGACCCTTTTGCTCCAAATCGGAAGGAGAAGACCTCAGTTCCTAGAGATGCTCCCAGAGATAGCCCTAGAGATGAAGATGATGAGGACCCTTTTTCTCCCAGGGAAGGAGGAGGGCCTCTATTCCTAGAGATGAAGATGCTCCCAGAGATGAGTGAAGAGAACTTTTGTTTTTGAACAGCTCATCCTTAAAATGGTACCCCAGTAGCTCAAGACTGGACCCTCGAAAACAGTTGTGGGAAAAGCTGTAAGTCGGGGGAAGGGACTCTCACATGCGAGCAGAGAACCAACCCAGGGAGCTGTCTCACTGTGACACTGAAGCCATGAGAGAACTTCTTGTGGAGATGTCTCCATAGCATGAGCAAGAGAGACTCCTCTCCCTAAGTGAACTGAGAAAGGTTACTATAGAAGTGGTAAACTGACTGGAAATCTCAAGGGTTGTCTTTTTGCATTGTCAGTGGGAGAAGGGAGTAAGGTCGGGGGAGGAGAAGTGGTCTGAAGGTTTAGTCTGATTATTTTTTCCTTCCTTTTAGGTCTGTTAATAAACTTCTTTATATTCTTTTAAGTTTTGTGCCTGCTTTGCTTTCCCCTAATTCATATCTCACAGAAGGTAAATAAGTAATGAGTATTTTGGACCAAACCATTACACTAAATTGGTGTTTCTGCCCTGTTCTGTTTGAACTGAACCCACTACACTCTTTTAAAAGCATCTGAAATGGTGGTCATACATCACAAGTGCCATGGTATGTTTCAAGCAGATTTTTGCTTTCATGCTCAGTCAACATTTTTTTTGTTTGAATATTGGTCTTGTGTAAGTCTGAACAGCAAAGCAAAGACCTTGTTTACTACAGAATCCTTTACTTCCAGCCCTTAAAGGAGCAATACACGATGAGTTCACTTACAGAATTTAACAAAGGCAACCAAAATCAGTTGTGTAAGACATTAGAAATTTCACAAAAAAGCTGCCAATGGCTACATGTACCTTATAAAACAAAGCCAATGATTACCATCAGTTCTAACACCATCATTTGACAATTCTACAATTAATTTCTTACTCTTAAATAACTGCTGTTGCTCAGTGCCAAAGAAAATGCCACACATTACTGACTCATCACCAGTCTGTGATGCATAATACAGATGTTCATTTGATTACCCCTCTCTGAGAAAATAAGTGCTTTACAATGAAAAAGCTGTTCTTTTTTGGTATTCTGAAGGAATGGTAACAGAGTGGCTTTAAATATAATCCCTACAGTAACACAAGAGTTATTGTGAAGCATTATTTTGAGCTGTGGAGTTGGATGCTGGGTAGTTCACAGCCCAAGCTGAAGGAGGATGGGGTACTGCCAACTTCACACATCTCTTTTATGTGAAAATGTCCCTATGTGAGGAAAATGGAAAGATCCCACCTTGTTTGTCCCAGAAACTCTGCAAACTTTACAGTACATCTTGTAAAAGTGCTCCATCTAAGCCACTAAAATATTTTTCCAGCAAGAATAATGGGCCATTCTGGAATAGGTATCAGGATCATGAAATGATGGTATTTCCTGGGACAGTTATAGATATGTATTTAACATACAACATGAGTATTCTGCCAGGACTACACAGGCAGATAACATTATTTCTTTAGCAGAGTTCCGTGGAGTCATTTCCAGAATCAAGTATCATCTTATTTTTGCATGAATCAAAGGCAGAATGGTACTCAAGGTAAAGTGTTACACACCAGTGAGAAGCAAACGTAGCACTTCTATGGGAATTTGAAGCACTTCCAGCATTGCTTTGTGGTTAATCTCGTATTTGCCTTTACAAGAGACATAAAGACCCCATCCAAAGAGACCTGATTACTTTGTAACTAGCACAGATGAGAATAGAGGGTGTCTCTATATACAATAAACACAGCAGTGTCATTTGCAGATATGAGTTACAAAATTTGCAGTGCTTGGTTAAAAAAAAATAAAAAGCAATTCCCTGATTTTCAGAATGGCTACGGGGAAACCATTTTTATAGATTAACTTGCAAATACCTTCAGGCAGAAATAAGAGGTGGGTAATTGCTAGTGGTACCTCCCCCCAGCGTGACATACCTCCCCAGAGAAGGCCTGGCCATTGAGGAGGTGCTCTGATCCCTGGCTGTCCTCGCTGCCGAAGTGTAGCCGGATCTCCTCCAGGCGGTGACTGTAGGTCATTGGGCCCCCCGAGATGTTCACCAGGTGCTCCTTGTCTAACCGCAGGGACACGTGTCTCCCTGTGTTGTACATTGTCCCACTGACCTAAACGGAGTGGAGGGGAGAGAAAAAAAAAAGGAGTTTTTCAAAATAACTTGCAAATCTTAGAAACTGGAGATTTTGCTCTTTGCACACCTTCACTCAAATGCAGTGATGCATCTTGGGGTTGTGAGATGAAATAACCAACCTCAGGTCACACTTCAATTTCTGCTTTGAACCTTATACTGTGTATTCAAATATTTTGCTAAAACCCTATGTACACATTTTAGCCGTGGGCTGATGTGGTGGGTAGGATTGTTGCACTTCTAATTAAGTAGGTTTTTAGAGTACTTTTCATGCCAGGTCTGAATAATGGCTTCATTTCAAAATTTCTGCACTGGAAATGGGAACATTTCAGCTGACATAAATTATTAAAGTACACTCGAACAAATCTGAAGTTTAATTTTTTCCCCCTTCTTTTAATATTTATAACAAAGTTACTCAAAAGTAAAGGTGTTGCAAAAAGCAGAGATGCAATTATTCATTAATAGGGAACTCTACTCCTCCTGGAGCTGCAGGTAAAAACTTTCACTGTCTGCCCATGCATGTCTCTTTGTTTTGTTATGAATATTTTATGTGTACAATTGCCAGATCTTTTAGCCAGAGAAGTGCAGAATTAATTCTGATTTGATTATATATATCTAGTTCCTACTACACATCAAACAGCTCCTTGAGATTCATCTTTATTTTTAAAAAGGCTGAATGTTGTGCTTCATTTGCAAAGTGATTTACAGCTGCTGTAATGAAAAAGAAAATGATTTTGGAAATTTTTCATATGGAATATAATTCTGTCATGATTTCCACTGTCTTAGAAAAAGTTTTTCAATCAAGAAGTTCTTTAATTTATGCCATTAGAAAGTCAAATATATCAGTTTGAGTTAGAATTATGATTTATTTTAAAACATTCTGTATGGATACAAATGTACACTTGAATAACATTCACTTAATGTAAGAAGTAGAAGTGTAGCAATAATATGCTTTGTTGCATTTCAATTTAAAATTAAAGACATGACTATTATGTATTATATCATATACTACATCAGTACTATGGTAATTAACATTGCAGCAGTGTCATTTTATCTATAATACTAATTACGGAGCTTAAATGACCTGTTTTCTTGCACAGTATGTTGTGCATAACAACAACAGTGTAACAAAAAGTTACACTGAACAGACTGTGCACTAGAACTAAATGGAGGAGATTAAACAGCTTTTGATTGTTGTGGTTCTTCACACTGATATAGATGTTCTCTTTTTTTTTTTATGTTTATTCCAATTCAAAGTAAGTAGTAATAAATTTCTTATGAAAAGTCATAAAGACAGATATTCTTGTTCACTGCAAATAAACCACAATGATTTCATTTATAAATGACCCTTACTTTTTCTACTTGACTTTGCATGCATAATAATTAAATACCAAGTTTAGCTTAATAGGTGGAAGAAGGTCAGTTTACTGAACTCAGTTTGAGTACACTGCATATAAATGACACAAAATTGCCAATCATAAGTAACAAATGTAGTTTAAAAACAAGTGGGAAAATGGTTACAGCCTCTTACTCACATTTGGAAGCTCATGCTTCACTGAACCCTCAGTTAAATTTAGCAGCTATGTGAAATACTCAGAATCCATTTTCTTACTTAAATTGGCATAAATCTCAAATGAGGTTACCATTATTTTCTCTCTCGAAGTAAAAGTGACCCAAATAACCTCTAATATGAATTCATTTTCCACAGACCAGAGAGGGGAAATGATAAGAGGCAAATTCATGACCAGGAGTAACATTTGTCTTTCTTATTTCCCCCTTCATAAAAATGCAGTGCTCATAATGACACAGTATTGACTTTCTGGAACCAGAATTTCCCTGCATACCTGTAGATGGGGAATACCAGGAAAGCAGTGAAGCATCTGAGGTGCCTCATTTCTGACCTGAGGGGAGGGGTGAACACTAGAAGTGAGACTGTAAAATTCTCCTGCATGGGCACAGACTGGGCACCAGGCAGGACAAAATCCAAGATCTTCAATATGAAAAATGCAAGGCCTTGCCCTTTTATGTGCCTTCTTAGGTTTATGGGAAGCACTGGTTTTACTGGTGTGTGTGCCCAAAGAAAGAGGACCTGCAGAGACCACTTGAGATTCAGCACCAAACTGCATCTTCAGGACATGCCCATTTCTGAAGTAGGGTCTTATATTTTCCATGTACCGAGATTACAGCTGAATGAAAAGGCTGACATACCGAGGAACTTTTTTTTGTGAGGAGACTCTGTGACTTGACCAGGCTCTATAGTTGGCTGTGCTTGATTACGGGAAGGACCATCACAACACAATGTGAATTTCTTTCTTGCAGTTCAGGATATTGTCTGGTTTATACACAACCACAAAATCTTACCACCTTTACAGGTGTACATTCCAAATATAACCATTTGCAGTTAGGATACAGAAACACTTAAATGTGTTCACCCTCTGTTTGCAAACACAACACCCACAAATGCCTTTTGCAGAGCAAATAATTTCTTTTCCCTATGTGCAGTTTTAACTGCTGCTGCAGTAAAATGAGGTTCTGATCTTGTTCACTACGATTAGAGAAGGATTTTCCATGTTTATAGTACTGAGCCTTTAAAGTGATGGTGACTCAGTTTATAACATCAAACTAAGTTGGTTTTGGGGAAAGCAGACTTGCATGTGGCCTTACAAAAGGTTGCAGGTGCAAAAGTTAACAAGGAAGTATTTTCTGCATTTTGTACATTCCCCTACAAAAGAAACAGTATGGAGAATGGGCACCTTATGGGAAAGATGGTGCCTTATCCTGGTACAGTCTACAGTCTCTGCCACTCCAGAAAGCAGAGTGTTTATTTTTCATATGTGGACTGGATAAAATATTATAGGGTAGTTTAAAAGGCTCATATAAAAGACCTGTTAAGATCTACATAACTATTTCCTTAATTTGTCAGATGGATCTCAGGTGCTTCAGCATGGTGGCCTTTGTGCTGCTTCTTGCTCTGCTTTGTTCTCTGTGTGTTTGACTTGAAAGTTACACAAAGATGAAAACTCAGCAAACAAACCTGGGGAAGAAATAAGCACTAAATATTGACCTCCTCTTTTTAAGAAAGATCAATATTCACATTTATCTTATGTGCTAGAAATGAGACTGCAGTAAAGAAAACATATTAAATCATCCATAAAACTGGTCTGAGAAAACAGAGAAGTTCAAAATCGTCCAAGTTAATGATCAGACCACATTCTCAGTTGACCCCATTTTCCTCACAGATTTAGAAACATTTCCAAACAGGTAATATTACCTGTGGCAAAATCCCCAAGTAGAAGAGAGCACTCTCATGGGCTTCAATCTCAATATGGAACACTTCAACTTTGGTAGGCTTTACCTAATTTATTAACATAAAATATAACATATTCCTGATGTAGTTATTTTCTATTTAATCTCATTACTTTAAATTCTTACTTCACAGGGCTTTGTGCACATAATTCCCCAGCAGCATTTTTCTCTATCTTTATCTTGATGCAAGACATCCACACAGGCATAGGCTGCTGATATATTCCATACTTCATTTCTCAGTAAGATCTGAATACACATGTAGTACCTCTGTGTAAGTTGGCTCTGTGACCACAAAAAAAGTCCCAATTCTGCTCTTTGAAAGGTGGAACATAAGCAAAGTCAGTAAAAACGCACACCAAAGAAACACAATCTCCCTGATGCACATTTATCTTGAAGTGCTACAGACCTTATGACCATTAGGAAAAAACCTACAATAATAAAAAAAATAGCAACCCCCCCAAACCAAGCAAAAAAAGCCACATACAAAACAGTCCAGAAACAATTTTTTTTCCCCCAATGGTGTTCTTTAACCAGCATCTGTGGAAACATCTTTGTTTTGTCCCAGCTAACTGTGTGTCTTCTTCCCTTCATCTTTTATTCCTGAATTAGTCCTGAACTTAGTATTTTTCAGAGCTTTCTTTGCGGCCTACGTCTCTACATTACAGCCTCTGTTAAAATAGCCTTCAAAACTCCAAGTAGGAGAAAAGAAAGCCTGTTTCAGAGTGAAGCCATGCTAGAAATGTGAGCAGCGAATGCAAGAGGAAAGGGGATGGATGCTTTGCCTTTCAATTCCATGCTACATCTGCAGTTCACGCTCACCTTCAAGAGGTAGCACAGGCCCTCCGCTTCCTGGGGCCTTTTCAAATAGTGAATAGTACATTTTGGATTTATTCTAGTTAAAAGTGGGCTGAAGATTAGTTCCAAGAACATTTTTAAACTTGTATCAGTACCTGCCAGTGGAGCAGCACTGAATGTAAGGGAGCAGGAAAATCAATTGTGTATGGCTGCCTGCTCTGGTGTCCTTGGATCTTATCTGCAATATTTGATGTTCCTTTCTTTAGGATGAAAACAGATACAGTCCAAAGAAGGCCGAGTGCCTTGGAGGGAAACAAATCACCAAGGTTTGAGCTGTGTTTTGAAGGAATTGTAGTGCCCTGGTTTTATGTCCTGCAATAATCAGTTTTTGATCATTTGCTGCCTGGCCTTTCCATCCTTTCCTCCTGGAGTCCAGTGTTCCAGCAGAATAGGAAAGCAGCTCTGCAGGCTCTGGCAGGGGTAGAAGTGGTGGGCTCTCCTCCTCTGTGAGCAGCACCTGAACCACTTTGCCATTTACTGTTGCTTTCTGCCCCTCAATAATGGCAGCAGTGCCACGGGGATCCCAAGGAACCTGAGACGTACCACTGCATTTCTGCTCAACTCTCTGTGAGCAGCTCCATGGAGGGACAGGTGCTCCATGTAGCATTAAAGCATTAACACTAATATTAAATTGGTTGTAGCATCCCCCATCTACGGTAATACTAAATTGGTTGTAGCATCCCCCATCTACAGATCTCAAAGTGAAAAAATGCAAAAATAAGTGTGCAGTTGTTTTTTTGCCTCACTTGGGAATGTCAACATCTTTGCCAGGTGGGTTCATTTTCTTCCTGACAGCTAGGAAGAAATTTTCCTATGGAAAATTTCACTCTCTGGCTAATGTCATCTAAACTTGAGTTTCTATGTGTAGTGATAAACTAAATCATGTTTTTCTGAGTCCCTCAAGCAAGTTCCTTTCATTTAATGGGGTTGTTTTGATGGTTGTTCACAGTATCTTGACCACATCCTGTGATACAAAGTTTTGTCCTCCCTGATTTAAATTGACTGGACTGTAGCAAGTACCTTCACCTCCCCTGTGCAAAGAAGAGGCTGCTTCAGGGCTTGAAAGCAGAGTTTACATAGACTTCAGGTCTGTGATCTGAAATCTGACTTTAGGGACAGTGAGGAAGCACTGCACCTAACCAGAATTTCAAAGGTAACCTGCCAGGGCAACCTGCTTTGCTCTCTGCAGCAGGATTATATTCCTTTCTCTCACAGCAGTGGCTACATGAGAACATGCATTCTCTTAATACTGTGCTTATGGCATCCAGTCAGTTTTAGGAGTAGTTTTATGGTGTTGATTCCTCTGGCTGCTGTTAAGAGGGGGCCCAAGCTGGAAAATAAAGTGGTTTTATAGAGTTGTTATTCTAAGTTATTTAATAGTTCTTTAAAGGGTGTTGCGAAGTCTTCTCTTAAAGAGGAGATTGCCATATTCAAATAGGAGACAGTTATTCTATCGATTTTCCAAACTTTTGAGATCTTTATCCTTGTCCTGAGGTATTTTCTGGGGGTATGGAGATATATGTACAAAAAAGAACTTTCAAAATTGTATTTAAGCAATGATTTTCTACAGAAGATCCAGTTTTATTTAGGTGTTTTTAATGAATATTTGCACATTTGAAGAGTTAATTTATCCAATACCTTTCCTCTGCCTTTATGCTTAATCACTGTATGCAACATTATGGAAAGAAATTGTGGAAATGCTTTGGTTTTGAAGGTAGTTTTAGGGGAAATTTCCTGTTTCCTGCATGCTTTCCTTGCTGCCAGCAGAGAGCAGCGTCCACCCATCCCACACAGCCTTTACCTGTATCCCACAGGGACTGTCACAGCCAGGAAGAAAAGGAAAACTCATCTGGTTTATGTGGCACGGCTGTAATCCGTGGCTTTAATACAGGAGTGGTGCATTCAGCTGTGGGACAGAACTGTGGGATCTGTTCCACTGCTCAGGAAGGGTTTGGAGGATTCAGGCTCTGCAGGTTGCTTGGCCATCGGATAAAAACATCCAGAGTGGCCTTTCTGGCAAGAATTCAATGGACCTTACATTGTGTTTATGAAAAAAAAAATGTGGAGAGAAGGGAAATAAAGATAAGAAAACACCACTTACTGGGAGGGAGCTGCAATCTAATTGCTGGGCTTTGAAGAACAACAGGCATCATAATCAATATTTGATTAAAAAAGGTCCATGTGAAAAATGTAAAATGTAAGAGAGAAGTGTAAAGATTAACATAATCTTTTCATCTTCTCAGTTGAAAAGTTTTAAAAAGGAAATGATGTTAATGAGCCCAATTAACCCATTTACCTGCCTAATGTAATGTGTCATCTACCAGCATATGGCATGAGACACTTTTCTGCTTTTAAAGCACCATTTTCTGTAGGAACTTTTCCCATTCACTCCTCTGCAGTTTTGCCTGTTTACTTCCTGTAAGTGACTGGTCTGTAAAAAATGTGGTGTTAACCTCATAAATTAAATATTCAGGCTTACTGGCTAATGAGCACAATATGTCAAACTTCAGTGATCAAAATAATGTGCTTCAATAATGTATACTCCATTCTGTAACAAAATATAATTTTAATAGAGGACCTGCACGGGTCATGGTTAGTCTTGTGATAATTATATGCCATCGGATGTGAAGGAATGAAATTGCTCCAAGGACACTGGTAACACCCCACAGAGCCCATGTGCCACATGCTGCCTTTTAGGGATAATGAAGTGCTTCATTGTGTTTCCACTGCTCCATTAATGCAGTGATTTCTGCTTGTTAGTAACTATGAAGCCTAAAGCAGATGTAGCCAAATTTATAGTGTCTTGCATTAATAATTGCTGGGTGTGCTGACACCAGCTTTGCAGTGAAATCGTGCTCTCCTTAATCTAAAATATTCCATTGTGAGTAAAAAAAGATACTTTGGGGCATTCTAAGACAGACTTTCACTGACTGCAGAACTCAGCTGTTCACAATCCTGTGTGTCCACAGCCACTTTTGTACCACTGATGACAGCTCTCATCCTGTGCTGTGACAGTCACAAGCATTATATGAAGGAGGGAAAAATCACATTTGCATGCTCCTCTTAGTTTATTAACCTTAGTTTAGAAATAGGCTAAGCCAATAAGTATTTAAAGGAATAACTGGGGTTTGGAGAACTCATTACCCTAACTTAGTCTTGCAATCTATAAAGACATTTTAGTTTGGTTTTGTTTGAAGAATCTGCATTAAAAATTGTGCTAAGGATAATTTTTGTCTCTGCTAAAGGGATGTCAAAAGAGCTGCCTTTTCAAAATCTGAAGGCTTACATAAATATTCAAAAGGTTGTAAATCACAGAGAAGCCAACAAATTTGTGAGAAATACAGATCAATGAAAAATTACTCTTTCCATTTTTTTATGTGGGTTCAAAAGATAAAATTGAGTATGTTAAAATCCAGAGGGCCTGAGTTCCTTTTTAGTGAGTTACAATGACGTGCACTGACCTTTGGAGCTGCCTGATTTCAGAGCTCTTCTTTCAGAGAGGTCTTTGCTTGAAAACCCAGAGGTTTTCCAACGGAATCCAGATCAGACAGAAATTTATAGGATGTATATTGAAATTAGTGTTTTAATTTCCTTATGTTTACCATCTAGCAAGACAGATGTAGACATTCAATGCTTAAATCTCATTTGCTCAACTGCATATTAATAAATGTGTTCCAACTTTCTAAGGTCTTGATTTTGCTTCTACATTTTCTTTAGTACGTTCATTCCTAACACATCCTTCCCTGCTGAGCGGATGAGATATAGCCAGTTGATTGATTTAAATTCTCTTTTAAACTGTTGATGCATCTTCTGCTTTACTATTTGTGCATAGCATTAGCAAAAAGGCTGTGCTAAATTAGTTTGAGAAGTATCTTTCAGGCTAAGTAATTAACACTGTAGTGTTGTGTAGGTTATTAATGCACTCACTGCTTTATTTACCTGCAGCTATATATCCTTACATGTCTGTATCTCTACATATACATCTACAGAAGTGAATATTTTATTTTTTACTAACTTTGTTAATAGAAAGGAGGAAAAAAATGTCCTCACACACAGGTCAAGAATAATAAAAAGCCCTTCTTGCAGTTGTGCACCCAGAGCAGCAGATCCAAGTGCCTGAGAATCACAGAGCTTCCTGCCCAGGGCAAAGGATGTGCCCTCAAAGCTCATCTGTTTTACTCCACAGTCAAAATACACCATTATTAAGGCTAATGATTCAATTTTACAAAAGCTAGAAAACACCACTTGTAGTTAGTTATTTCCCTAGTTCCTTTGCTGCCAGGATGTTCTAATTTCTAAGCCTATTAAGTTTTCATAAACTCTCTAAAACAATGAAGGAACTGCTGCTGGTTTTTGTGATCCTGTGCCCACTCCAGCCATGACATCCCATGAACTGATCCTAATGAAAACTGCAGTGTCTGAGCTGTGGTGTAGCCAGAGAAGCATGGTGATGCTTTACTGAAATTATAGTGGAAACATAGAGTTTATAAACTCAGCTTTTTAGTCATGAAAGAGACAAAAGTTTTATCAGCTTTTTTCAGCAAGTTTTTGAGAGCAGTGTTATTCACAGTATTCACTGCTTCTCAAATCAGTGCCAAGGAAAAGATGCATAATTATTGCAAAATAATTTCCTGAGCCCTGTATCTCTGGAGGTAAACTAGTATTTAGATAACTTGAAATTTGACCTCAATAAAATTCATTATGTGTCAAAGCAAATCCTTTGTGGCATGCAAAATCATGAGTTATTCTGCCTAGTAGCGTATTTCACTGGGATTTTTTTTTTTTTTTGAGCAGAAGAGAGCTGTTTTGTCCTGGCTTGCTTTTTCCACTTCTTTAAAGAAGGTGAATAAATTAGCCTTTCCAGCTGCAAATATTACTGTTCCAGTTGAACAGAGGACTGTTTTACTGTTCTCATTTTGTATGCCTCAAAAACATCTGTGTACTTTTTATGTTGAGAAAACAGTAGGTCTGCAGAAGAGGTAGAAATAAAAGAAAAACAAACAAACAACCCCTATCCTGAACCTATCTGCTTTTCCTGACACTTCCCTCTCTGCCAAAACTTCATTTCTTCCCCCTGACAATGCACAATGTAAGAAAAGTAGGAAATTTGGGTTACAGCATGAATTTGTGCTCCAGATTCACTTAGGATCACTCCTCTGCTTAACTTGGTCAAGAGATTTTGTGTTTATTCTTTCCTGTTTTGTTTTTATGATTGGTTGCTTTGGGGTTTTTTGTTTAGTTGGTTGTTTTTTTCTCCATTCCCTGCTGTGTTTATGGCTATGGGGGAAGAGCCAGTCTTTTGTTCCACATTCTGATCTCCTGTACAGCTCCATGTATGCTGCAGTTGTGTAAATCAGTATTTTTACAAGTAACCAAAACCAAGGCTGTGGATACCAAGAAGAACCTTTGTCCCCTTACATCATTCCCACACATGCCTTATTCCATGCAGAGGGAAAGACACTTTTCCATAAGCTCAAATACTAAAGAAATGGTGAGAAATTATTCTGAAAAAGGCTATTAGAAAATCAATTTTTCTACTGTGCCAATTTGCCACCAACTTCTCTCTGCTTTCTTGGTTGCTTTGCTTACAAAGTACAAATTTATCTGGCTCTGCAAAGAATCCCTATGGAAAAGAGGAAGGGGTTATGGGATAAAGTTAGCTAGGAATCAGCATATGAAAATGCTTTTTCAATAGGAATACAATTTAGACTAGACAGAATCTCAGCTTTTCACATGGAAAAGTTCATTTTTAAGAAGTATTTTACCACCTATATTCCAAGAGTTTCAGGCATGTTTCACTTTTTGAAACTTGTTGGCAAGTTCATCTCTATTATCTTCCCAGCAAGATTCTTTTAAAATAGTCCAAATTCAGCTATGGATCCACAATCCTATTTATCAGCAATTGCTTTCCCTCCTGTTTTTTATACCTTTTTTCCTTCTTTGTGGCCAGCTGGGGCTGGATGCTCTCAAATGCCTGTGTAGGGAGATCTCCCCCAGCTCTGGGTGTCTGCACAAGCACTTTTGTGCTCACAGTCCTATTTGGGATTAGTCAAAGCTGAGGAGTTGAGAGGTGCTGAACATCTTACTGACAGTGTAAAGACAACCTTCCTCTCTTTATCCCTGATGAAGATGAGTTTTAGAGTTCCTTCTCACACTCAGGTTTGCTGTTCTTGCCTGCAGAAGAGGAAAATACTTTAAATGTGCTTATATTCATGCTAATTAGACAGTGCTTAGGCAGAAGCTGAACTGGAGCTTTCAGAAATTAACACCTGCAGATCAGAATAAATACTCATTCCAAGAGTCCAATGAAAATTTCAGCACACTCGGTATTTTTAATGGTTTTAAATGCACAGATTGCGCTGCCCCTGAGCCACTGGAATCTGTGAGCAGTACCAGGTTTTGGTATGTAATTGGTGACTCATATAGGCTAAAGTAAAGATAGGAAAGGCTTCCAGCCCTTTACTTAGAGAAAAATGTCCTCTCCCTGATGTAATTGAAAGATTTGTAAGTCTAATGTGGCTGATGTCCTATTATTTTCATACCAACTATTACTAAAGCCTAGATGATGCCTAATAAACAAGTCTTTAATCATCTTTAAAACAACAAACCTATTGATGAATTGAATTTTCTCCAACAAGATATTGCTGTATTGATTTTAGCACTCTGTTTTTAATAAACAGAGAGTGTCCAGAATTGCTTGCTATGAGTCTTGAAAGTAGGGCATCAACAGACTTGGCAAAGGGCTGAATTTATAAGGGAAGTTTTTGCTGGAGCTCTAATCCATTATCTGTCCATTGCTGACATTCATTTGCAGTGAGGACACTGGGCCAAAGTGCCCAATCCTTCCAGATGACATTCTGGCTCACAGAGGAAATGGGGTGGGAACCCCACAGCCATGCAATCCAATGGGTCAACATTGGAACATTTAAAAAAGTTGCCTCTAATTGCAGAAATGTTTTTCATCACTGTTGGAATTTGCTTTTCTCTGTGTATATGAAACCTCTGCACATGTTCAGGAGTGTCAGGGTGTCTTCAATCAGTCTGCCTTACACAGCTGAGTGGCTGTGGATTTCTCTGGGCAGACGGTTCATGTGATGATGGCACAGCTGTTAAAAAACCAAACAAGTAAAATGGAAACAACAGAAAATTCTTGTACACCTCAGACTATAAGAAAATCCATGTTGGGGAAAACATCCTAAAATGTGCCAGTTAGAGTATCAAAAAGACTCTTCTGTTTCCAAGTTCCACCTCAAGAGTGAGTGCAGCTTGTGTATTAAAACTGTGGGTTTGTATATATATATATGGATCCATTAGGGGACTCAAAGCATCTGTATAATTATCCAAGTACACAGATGGCTATTTGCATGTCATGTCAGAGATATGTATTCAGGGTATAATTGCAGCTCTTTTAAAAAAACTCTTTTTTTTTGTTTGTTTTATGATTTTTTTCTGTTGGTTTTTTTTTTCCTCTTTTCTATACCAGCTTATGCTTTCATAGCATAAAAAAACCTGTAGGAACCCAAAGTGCCGAGAATATTTCTCTGCCTGTTTTTAAGGGAAAACCCCAACTTGAAACACAAATTTATAGATGCTAAAGCATAACAGAAGCATTGAGGGATTACTGAATAAAATGTGCTACATGCAAGCTGATAATTGACAACTTAGTAATAGGTATTGAGTAAAAACCTGAATAGAATATTATGGCCAAATCACCTTTAAGGGATTTCAGATTGGTTTAAGTACTGTTGCTTGTTGTCTTTTTCATTTACATATTAAAAAGAAGGTTAATACTCCTAAATCCCTGCCTTTCATTGTATGTCCTGTCTCACAAAAACAAAGCAAAGTCAAACCAGCAACCTCTAAGATAAAATATCTACACTTGAGGCCAGTGTTCCTCAAAGTCTGGGCCACCACTCTGAAATGAGGCACAAGGTGACAGATGTCAGTGACTTCATTCCCCCTTGACTCCCAACTGTTTCCAGCAGCTGCCGGAGGATGAATCCCTGCCTTGAAAGCACATGACCAGGAGTGCTCCACACGTGCTCCAAGTCAGAGAAACCCTGATCCAGGACAACTTTTTCCCCTATCCAGGGACCTTAGCTGACATGACCTCCTTCTCTGAAGTGCTAAGGAAACAGAATTCTGTTAGTCATAACATTCTAGGTTTCTAATAATCCTCAGAAACCCCTAAATACGTCCCTTAGGCTATTAGGAAAATGTGAATCCTAATGTTTTTATCTGTAGTTGTGCAAAGGGATTTTTCCTCCATCTTCCAGTGAATTGTTTAGTTTGATCTCTTTTTTTACTGTCCTATACATATGGGGTAGTCATAATTTTAAGTCTGCTTTTTGTGTAGCATCTGTCCCTGTGTTCCTCAGGAAGTTAAACACATGTGGGGAGGTCTCAAGTGTCTCCTGCTCTTCTGGGTAAACTCATTGTCTGTTCTGTGTCTCTATTCCTGGTGTTTGCAGAAGAATCGACTACTTTCTGCAATTTTCTGTCTGAAACTCATCTAAATCCTGATGAAAGTGTGCAGCACAGGGATGTGTGTGTTCTACCCAACAGGAAATGCTCAGTGAACATCCAGCCTTTCACTTCCAGAGCACAGTGCTGCATCCCAGCTACTTGAATACATTTTTCTCCTCACCAAGGCAGTGGCACAGATTATAAATCCTTATCTAAATGTGGATCTGGTAGTGCTGCAAGAGCATCTGAGGCAGGAACAATTTAAAACACATTGTCAGCACTGACCTACCTTCGTTCCTGAGTTTGAAGGGATGAACATTCCGTTCTCTACTGTGGTTACAGCCTGGAACTCTCCTACTGGAAGTGTCAGAAGTAAGATCAGGTGATAGCTGTCCAGATAGTTGTTAAATTTGACTAAGACCTTATTAAAAAAACCTCTATCTTGATGGAAAATTCCTACTTAACCATAGGGAAATGTAGAAGCTTCTCTAGAAAGCATGGAAAAAAAGCCAATTATGGTTCTGCTCTAGGATCCTGAAAACTATTTTGCTACAGAGTTTGATAGGGACAGACTTCTCTGACATACGTTTCAAATCTTCCAAACTGAGAGACTTCAGATTCTGCTCCAGGGTGGAGGAGGGCGCTTGGTGGCTAGGCTTGCTTTGGTAGGGTGGTAGAAGAGGCCTTTCCACTTATTTTATGTATTCAAAAAATAAATTAGAAGACATTTTATCAATTGCTAGTAAGGAAAAAAAAAGCCCCACCTCTTGATTATAACACTCAAAATATCTATGGAATAATTTATTCTTATGCCTGGACACAAGATATTCACTCAGTGCCCTCCTGCCCCCCATCCCAGAACTGCTATTTTTAAGTCTAATTCTGGAATAAATGCACAAATAAAACAGCCCCAGCTATGGCAAAGAGATTGAACAAACCCTTGTGAGACACAGAACAAAGCATGGATTAAAATCCTGGATGACTTCACATATTTTTAATGAATATTTTAGCTGAATATGTCAGCCCACAGAGAATAATCCTGGGCATTCCAGCACGAGGCTGCAGTAAGAGCTAACCCCCCAACATGCTGCTTCCAGCAAATCAGAGACCTAAGACTTAATCTACATCATCTAGAAAGCATGTGTGCAGAAAATGTGTAAAGCCAGATCTTACTATAAAAAAGAAGATTAAGGCTGAAAAAGGATTAGAAATTAAGGAGCTTCTTCATGTTTCCTGATATCCTTCTGATCTGTGACCAGCCTATCTTCAGGGTCTCTGCTACTGCTGCAGTTGTTAGTGATAGTTCAAATCACAAACACTACAAAGGATTATCATTAGGCTTTAGGAAGAGCTGCAGCTTGGTGGTTTGGGGTTTATTTTCCAGTTCTACACTTGCAGATCTATTGCAGGGATCAGGGGGAGAGCTGCAGGTTGGAAGCTCCACTGTCCAGGCTCACACTACCAGGAGCAGCAGGTCTTTGGTGGTGGCAGAGGTGGGATGATGCCCCACTGTGGGCTACGACAGGGAGCTGATAAAGCCCCTTCCAGAGGAGCAGCGGAGCCCTGACACAGCCCCAGCCAGGGAAAGGGGCCAACAAAACAAGGGGGAGGTCCGAGCTCCTCTCTGATCCATCTCCTCTGTTCTCCAAGGTTAAGCAAAATAATCCTGGGCTCAGTTTTGTGAGGGGGATGGCTGTGGGCTGGTTTTGCAGATGATGGTATAGACACACCATACAGCCACAAAAACAAGTTAGAAACTGATGACAGAAGTTACATCTTATGAATTTCAATTCAGCTTTGCAGTGGGATCACTGAAAGTTTTAAACTGCATGTACTCCACTTGCAGGTTAAGAATATGCAGCAGGGAAGAATTAATTCTGATTGATATTAATTAATTCTAGTAATATTAATCAATTTTTAAATTACAGTATTTACTATGCAGACAGTTTCTTACTTATGACACGGCGTGTTTCCATTTTCTGGAGCCTGATTATACTCTAAGATCCAACCTTCGCTCCAGCTGGACAGAATTATTATTATTTTGTTTGGAATTCCCAGCTTAATTTCCACAAAATGGAATTAATGTGACTCTAGGAGATATTCTATAAACAGGCCCTTCAGTGGAAATCAAATGTATTTTATCACCTTTGTGAACACACAGCTATAAGCAGGTTCTGAAGTAGAGAGGGTATCATGTGCACTGACAGCATTTATGAAAGCAAGTGATGATAAAAGAGTGGTAAACAATTTTTAGAGAAAGATTAGACAGTTTGGTTTCAAATGAAAGCCCTAGAAGTGAACAGGGAAGAGCTGGCTTGTCAAGAAAAAGATCTTTCCTGATTGTGTGTATTTGAGCACAAACAAACACTGCCCCTGAAGCCCCCCTAAACTCATGATACTGATAAATCAGACAAAAAAGAAACCCTGGATATTAAACAGTTGCTTCAAAAAACGTTAATGGTATCTGAAAATTACTGTTACTACTATGAAATGCAACATGATTCAACAGGAATTGAGACAAAAATCAAAGCGTTGACTTCTTTGTACAAATTGTTAATACATGAGTAATTCCACAGAGCTGTCGTGCTCATCCCTGTGGAATATACTGCATTCCCTTTTCCAGGATAAATTCACAGATGGAGCCTCTCCTTTCTTGCAAACATCTCAGGGGTTGCTTAAGTTTCCATTTTCAGCTGCAGGTTCCCACATTTCCATACTGCAGAGACGAAAATTTCTTCTGTTTTAACTCTCTTGGTGCAGTATTTTGGGGGGATAAAAGAGGACACTTTTTTGCGTCCACATTCACACATCCCTGAGATCTCAAAGGCCTCTGTCCCCTCTTCCCTGTGCTTGGCTCCCTGTCACCAAGATGTGCAGGACGTTTCCAGCTCAGCCTTGGTGCTGAAACCTTTGTTTTTTTCATGAGTTGTTGGTACCAAACCAGCTCTGCTTCCGCTTAAACACATTCCAGGGAAACAAAATAAGATCAACAGTGAACCTGTCCCTGCTGCCTGATGTTCCCAGCCAGAGAACCTGGAGCTGCTGCAGGCAGAGACAGCCCTGGAGCCACAAGCAATGTGATCCCACTGGCAGGTAATTGGCTAAATCTATTTAGCTGGAGAGCTAAATCTAGAAAGTTGTTTTAAAATTGTCTTTGCTGAAGCCTGTGCAGCTGTGGGTTCACACTGTCTCTGACATGCAAGGGAGCTGCTTTCAAATTGCTGTCAAAGGAAGTTATTTTTGCCAAGAGCCCCAGTGTCTGAGGTCTCTGCAATCCCTGCAATATGGTGCATTGATAACTAGGGAATTGCCTCTTTATTGTTCTACAGCAAAATCCTATTTACAGCAAAACCTGTCACTTCACAGAATCCACAGACTTCTAAAGAGAAAAACTTTTGCTTACTGCTAAAAAATATAGTGGAAAGTGTAACTTCAGGGAATATTTACCAATACCTGCAAAATACAGGAAAGGATTCAAATCTGTGCCATATTTAAATTCTTTTTTATATTTTTTTTTTGTTTGTTTGTCTGTTATGGGAAATACAGCTAGCAGCTGTTCCTCTCTTCTAACATTGAATTAGTGACTATCGTGTGGCATGTGTGTACAAATACTTATTTATCATTAGTTTTATGATTCTCTTTCTCTTTTTCACCACTACAGCTATTCAGCTCCTCTAAGTATTCTAACAGTTATGTAAAGATGCCATTTGGGAACCCTAAATTGTAAATTTTCTCCGTATGTGGCACATCCAACCTCCTGTTCTCACATATACATATAGATGACTGCATCAAAGTATGTTATATTTCATGCAGTAAACCAGTTTCTAAGCATTACCACATAAACATCAGGTGAAATGTAACACAGCCTAAACAGACCTCATTAAAATGTGTTTATCAAATAACTTCTGTCAAGTGGAATGGACTCAAGGAAACCTCTTGCCATTTGTTTACATGGAGCCTGGTGCTCTTCTTATCAATGCCAATGGGGAATCTAGTGATTCTCTTCTCATGGTGGATTTACTGCAGTATAAATTCACCGGCTTCAGCAGAGCTACTGCTTCTGATTTACACTGTTGTGAGAGGAGAATCAAACCTGGAGTTTACAGCTGAGGATTTGTACTGGATAAAGCATTCAGAATGCACAGGGAAGGAAGGGCCCCTTGTGAAGATTAGTGGTCATTCTTTATGTATAGATCACTTGGTTTCCTGCTTTGAATACTCAGTCAATGATCATTTATAGCAGAGTACATACAAACCAGGCTTATGAGGCATTAAATCACATTTAGGGTGAATTTTCAACCTGGCCTAAACAACATGGTTGAAAAATGGAGGGTGTATTTACTTGTACAAGTCAAGTGGCCACTCACCCCTTGTTAGCACAGGCACATAGGAACTATGAATTTAGGCAAATGCATTTGCCTAAAACCAGTGGAGATCACATGGCAATTTAGTCCACATACCTGGAGTTTGATTTGAAATAAAATATTTCATGACGTCTAAATATTTTTTTGTTCTTTATGATTCAAAATTCCTTGGTAGTTTATTTTTAATGAAATGTCTCCTGTCAGTACAGGAGATTTGGGGATTATTGGCAAATACAGAGTTTTGCAGATCTGCGCATTTACAACGAGCTAATTAACATGCAGGTTTTCCTGTAAAAAAAACCCCCAGGCTTTAGACTCCAGATCATCTGGAATTAGGCTCTTTCTGCTGAGGAAAGAGGCACCACCCTACCCCCATTTCTTGTGAAATTTTCAGCTGTAAGCAAAGCTTAAGATCTTATTTAGTTTTGATGGAAGGACTGCGGTGAGACTGAAATGCCACCATGTCACCCCAGCAACAAGAGCCCACAGAGAGCTCCCAGCAGTGCCCCTTCCTGTGCCACCCTGTTTGGGGACAGCTTTAGTACCAGCCAAGGTTCATCACATGCTTTGTGCAGGACATCACAGAATGCCCAAAGGAATGCCCTGACTGGGCCCCTCTGGATGTGTTCAGGAGGATGACAGGCCTTGAGCTCTTATGTTCAAATGCCAGAGCTTTGTATTTAGAGTTTCAGGAAGAATTACACATTTATAAGCAAGTTAAGATGCAACACAGCTTTTGTTTGTAGTTTAGGGTGGGTAATTTTCCACCACCAGATGTGTGAGCAGCACTGCACAGATAAGGCAGCTTCATCTCCAGAGCAATCTGTAACGAGCAGGGAGGGTGCACCAGGTGGGGGATTCTTGGGAAACAGCTCAGTCAGGCATCATTTCATCAGAACTCATGGGAAACAACCTTACAGTTTCATTTTCCTTTGCCCAACACTCTGCCTTCTGCACCCTGCCCAATTTAGAGCTCTTGGAACTCTTCTCCCTTTGAATTTTGCTCCTTGTGCACTCCCATCATTGTTGCGTTCCTCATATATAACATCCAAATGTGTACGTGTATCTGTATGTGAGAGACCTGGTTACTTCTAGATCAATTTACCTTAATTACCTCAAGTCTTTATCTGAAAACTGTGTAACAGTGTACATGGATTTACTTTTAATTGATAGGGAAACTAAATACAAGACATGGTTTAAGAGGGGCTTTATCTATGGAACAAAGCTGATTTATTGTTGCATAAACTGATACAAACTGCAGTGTAGACAGGACCTTTGGATTTGGAGCTCTGCAAGCATCAGTGGGAGCTGGGGGAGTTTCAAACCAGGTCTTTTTCACTCAAATGATGACAGCATAGGCTCATATCATTTATTTTATGCATCAAGAGAGATTTTAAGAGGCCTATTCACTCAGAAAACCCAGACCCCAGTCCTCAGCTCTCCTGAATAAAACAAGCCTTCCCTGAGCTGTGTAGATGGCTGAAGATTCCCCCCAAATGACCACAAACCTTTCAAATGCTGGCAGCTCACACCTGCTGCTCTTCAAGGCAGAACATTTGTGCTTGGATTCCCCCATGGTCCTTCCCTACTCATTCCCTTATTCAGGGTGTGTTTTGAAGTGCCGGCAATATGCACAAGGCAGCTCTCCCTACATCAATAGAGACAGTGCTGTTGGGCTATCTTTTCAAGTCCTGGGAGACAACAGCATCTCTGTCTTGCCTTGTTCCAGGCAGCTGAACAGAGGAATACAGCTAAAAAAGGAGAGTCAAAGAATCAGGATTTTACTAGCAAGTGAATGGCATTAGTCACCCTGTGTAGCAGAGGCTGCCTGCTCAGAGACCTTGAGGACACTGCCTCTGTTCCTGAACACTCACACAGTGTCAGGAACCACAACACAAGCCAGAGTGTCCTCAAGCATATTAATGACTTAAGGGGACATGCTCAGTGTGTGAAAGAATTCCCTCCAGCCATTCCACGGGAAGAATTCACTAATGATCTGAGCAGTTCCAATTCCATGATTTTGCTAAGGTTCATATGGTCAAAATCTTGAATAAACATATGCTGAAACCAGCCAAGTAGGAAGGTGTGTAACAGCAGTGGTGGGGGCAGAGCTGAAGGGTTTTAAGAAAACACTGGTTTCTCACACAGTGCAGAGAAGAAGCCTCTAAGATCACCCTATGCTCCAAAATGCAGCTTTTGGGCACATGCCCACGGGAGCCTCAGCTGTTGAGGCCCAGCTCCCAGCAGGGAAAAGAGGTGGAAGGTGGCTCCTCTTTTGTTTCTGGAGGAGTATTTCCCTTCCTGCTGTCTCCAGACTCTGGGGAAGATCCTGCTAACCTGCACTGGGCCGGCAGTGACACACAAGGACATCAGTCACAACAATGACTTCATCACTTCCTTTCCCCCTTGTAAAAGGATATTGTGGAAGAAAAGACATTTGGTAGATTATTTACTACTGAAATGAATCAAATGCTTTTTATGCTACAGAACTTGTACAGAATAGTCAGGTACACCTGACAGTTTATAAAGGTGTAATTTTTTGCTCATGCACTCCCCTTGGCAACAAACTGTAATAATTTAGGAAATACTCAGGAAGTATCTAAGCAACAGAAGAGAACTTGAAAACATTTACTATATGACTAACTGCATCACAGTAATTGAATTTCCCTAAATCAAGAGGAAGAATTAAATTAATGGAGCAATAGTTTGACAAGTTTGGCTGCAGTTAATAGACATATGCAAAATCATTACTTAAGCATATTGTTAATTATGTTTGAATCAAGAATAAATTGAGTGATAGCTGTTAATTAGGCCTGTGTGCACAAGAAAATAAGTAATACCATTCCAGCAGGCTATAAATACTGTGTTTGCACAGTATGTAAATGTGTTTGCACAATGCTGGGAGTTGTGGGTGAGGGAACAGGAGAGCACGTGGGTGTGAGGCTAGAAGCAGGTGCCTTGCTCGCTTGGTTTCAGGTCAAAGTTGTTTTATTTAATTCAGATGAACGAACAGAGGCTCAGATTCTGCTGTCAGTTCACTCTGGGCCACTGATTTCCCCATTTTTAAATTAAACTTGCCAGTGAGAAAACCCAGAGAAGATTCATGATCCTGATGAAGTGCAATCTTCACACACAGGTTTAGAGAGCCAAGGATCTCAGTCCCACAGGAGCTGATGGCCCAGGCAGTGGGACCAGGGCTGGGTCATGAGGGGGTAGAATCTGCTAAATACCTTGGACCCTTACGTATTTTGCATCCTGCAGACTGTAGTAAAAAGCCATGTAGGTGTTCTGATGGCTCTAAAGTCGTTGATAAAGGAAAATACTTGGTTCTGAAGTAGATCAAATTGTATGAATTGTCTTTGTATCATGTCCACATCCAGATGTGTCCATAAACAGCCCAGGAAATGAAAGGTGAACTTAGATTAACTGATTGATTCTGTGAACCAAGCTGAACCATTCTTCTATTTCTGTGTGCAGATTTTTCTCAATTCAACAGTTCAGCTAAAAGGACAGAACTTGTGAAGGGGTTCTCTGGGACATCAGAGTAACCAGGTAGGTGAGCTGACCTAAACCTGATGTCAGCATCACAGCAATGGGAACAGGACAGCTCTGTAGTTGACATCACCTGTGAAAAAGGTTTTCGGAATTTTGCATTTAAATTGTTAAAATTTCAGCCTGGACTGGCTTGTGGTCAGTGTAACAGTAAATCAAAAAGTTACACACTTCTGTGCCTTCCTACGTCTTTTTACCAAATTCTGCTCAGTGGAATCTCCCTCACTGTAAGGGACCAGAGTCTTCCCACTGCCAGTTACAAAAATGCCCCCGAGGTGTCCTGGCCAACATTTCTCCAGTAAGTTATACTTGAGAAATCTGAGGTACAGCTTGGCTGGACAAAATAAAACAAGCTTAAATACATAGATGGGCTGGTATCAGCCTTGGCAATGCACTCATGGTAAAAACTGTCTCCTTTGATAAAGTTCACGTGGCCAAACCACAGCATTAGACCTAAAAAGCAAGCCCTTCACCTCAGTGGACCTCCCTGCCTGTGCAAGAGAAGGCAGGGTGCAAATTAAACCTCCTGGGCCAGCTCCTTTCCATCTCCCGTAACAGGAGAGACAGGACTAGCAGCATAATTTGAAAAGCAGCAAAATTTAGTTACTGTAAGGCAGTGCTTGGATTTATTTCTGAAGTTCCTGAGACTCTGCTATCAGAGCTGCCACACTCCAGCAACACATAAAAACTGGACCAAGGGGGAAAAAGGAAAGCTTTGGCAAGCACTGGCTCCACATTACGGAATGATTTGTTTTTGAAACATGCGAACAATTTAAGATAAATGGAATCCAAAGCACCTGTAGTAGTGTTTCAAGTAGATATTTAATCACTTCTGCAGAATATCTTCTGCACTACATTATTAAACAAAGAGAGCCAGAAGCCTCATGTCATCAAACATACTGATGGAAATGACCCATAAGAAACTATGACAGAGCTTTTTATTGTGTGTGTGGGCAGACTAAATGGGTAAATGGGCACTCATAACCATTTTGATCTCATACAAGAAAGCTCAGAAACTTCAGTTCCCACTAGTCAGTGGGACATTAAAATTCTTAAAGTTTCTAAAAACTAGGTCTTCAGTCTAGGGTAGAAGAGATCTTCCATGATACAATAATAAAGATATTAATCATGAATGAAGTAGTGCCAAACAGCAGTTATCATAGGAAAGAAAATGTTGAAAGCCATCTAAATTTCTCACAAATTACCATGCCTGAATGCACTTCTTTGCCTTCTTCTGATAGGAAGTATTTCTAATGTCTGTAATTTAGTTCTTACTATTTTTGCTGCTTCTCATTACATGGGTAGAAGAAAATTAGAGGTTATCATTAAATTGCACAAGTTACAATTTAAAGGAAATGCCAGTCAGTATTAAAGTAGTTTAAAAACCGAACAGACGTTGATAGCTAAATTATTATATGGAAACAGTCTATCTGTGGAGAAAAGACAGTTTCCTCCTCCCTGGTGCCACCAGACGCTCGCTCCCTTTCACTTATGACTTCTTTTCTCCTGTCTCATTCCTGACCTTTGTCAAGTGCTCATTGAAGGTGAGGTTTGCATTTATCCACCCACTGGGCTCCCATCTGTTTCTGAATCATCTGAGACCCAGACACCCTCCTGGTCACCAACCTGACATGGGCAGGTTTTGTCTGCACTTTGCTCTTCACTGCAACCACTGGCAGCCTGGAACTCTTGAATAAGTCAGGAAAAGTGAGCAGATTTGAGATGCCCCACTCAAGACGTTCCATGGATAGGGTTCAGAGGCTGGGATGATTTTTTCTCTGTTCAGGTGACCACAAAACAGGTTCAAGGTCATGTTTATGTCACCTCCAGTAGGGAGGGACGTCACATGTGCTCTGATCAGTCTCGACACACCCAGTGAAGGCCGTGTTTGTCTTTTGAACCCAGGAACTCAACCTGAGAACAGCAGAAGCTATTGGGGTTTCAAAAGAGTGATGGTTCCCAAGCCACCTACTGCTACTTTGAAAATCTGGCCAAAAAAGCCAAGTGCATCCAAAATATCTGTTACTATCTGTTAAGGTATGATTGATAATAAACATCAGAAATTCAAAGGGCTCACGTACACATTAATATAAGGAAAACAAGATACATATAAGCAGCTATCCTTGGTTCATTTTTTGGCCACTCCAAATTATTCCAAACTCTCAAGAAGCACAGTGAAATAATGAGTGGCTCAAGAAATATATGGAGGGATTCTTTTTTTACTGACTTTTACTGTTTTCATGTCATATTTCCAGATTTTTCTCATATATCCATTGGAAACAAGCACTTCTTTTAAAACAGAGAAGGCTTCCTTTTTTGTAAATCCACTTCTTAGACCAAACTGCAGGACTTGGAGCAATTACAGGAGCTGGGAAGCTGTGTTACCATCACACTGAAAATCAGGCTTGTACACTGAGGCAGTGATCAAAAATTAACAAAATTCCTATTTTTACTCCAGATATTACTAGGAAAATTTCCCCATAGAAGAGGGCTTAACTTTAAAATAAAAATCTGAGAAAGGATGTGAAAAACCCCTTATATATAAAGCACAACTTCCATAATTGTAATTGGTAAAGTGAGGGAAAAGCACTCAACCCCAAGCAGAGATCTGTCTTTTCCCAAAAACCAACCAAGCTCCACACAACTGAATTAACTACACATGAGAAAAGAAAGTAATCTAAAGACTGAAGGAAAAAGTAGTAAAAAACTGTAGGATATGTTTAAAGTCAAATATAAGGAAACATAACTATGCTTTGAAAGCATTCAATAAAAATGTATTCAAAGAAATCAGAAGGAAAGTAGGATCCTGATTAAGCAATGTTAATTAATAATAATGGATAGGTCTCTTCAGGAGGAAAACAACCTACAGTTAAATAATGAAGTTCAATTAGTAATTACTATCCAGTGTTTCTAAATATCGTGCTGCCTTGGAAATGCAGATTCATGGATTCTGATCCCTCATACCCTGAGGTAAATAGACAGTAACTGCAGCAAAATTATGTGGACTCAGCCAGCCATAACTGAAAGCAGAATTTGGCTGTAATCTATGACTGGTAATTCCCACTGAGTTGATTATGCTATTTCAAGCTCAATCAATGATGTGCTAAAAGAAGAGCCCCTATAAAAATGTCAGTGCAAACAAAAGGGAAGATTAGGATGATTTCCCAAGTGTTGATGGAGTTCCTGGTGCTCCAGATGCTCCTCAGCTAAACAGCTAAAGGCTTTTCCCGGCTACCTGTAAAGGGATTTCTGAAGAACAAATATTCTGCTGCAAATGTCATTAAATTGCCTAGATTACAGGTGTTTTGAAGGCACTGTCCAGGATGCTCTCTCACCCTGGAAAGTCATAGTTTTCCACCTCTTTGTTGTGAATGGCACCACACCTAAGGATAATAACAGCATCTGGGGGAATGTTTCCAGAAGATGTGCCAACTGCATGCCAGGTCTCCATGCTGCTGCCTGCTGGAAGAGCTTCCCTAAACTCAAGAGGGAAGTGGATGAAGTAACAGGAGATTGGAACTGGGCACATCTCTGTATTGCAGACTCCAGCATCTTGCCCAGACATGCCCAAAGATGGCTTCTGAAAACTGTCCAGCCACAGCAGCCTCTCCATGGTTATTTTAAGTATTGTTCTCCAGTTCATATTTTATCCACAACACAGTTAAAATCCAAAACAAGGCACCAACTTAACCAGCCCAGATAAAATGTCAGCAAGAGAATTATGATGACCAAGAAAGAGAAATCAGAATACTTAAAAAATGATTCTGCTCTCTGCCTTTGAAACTCCTCTCCATCTATGGCAAACCTTTTCCTAACTACAGGACCTTGGGTGAGACACCACACTGCTCCAAATATCAGAAGTTTTGGGTTGCTGGACGAGGATCTTGCTGTGAGAAGTGTGCTTTTCAGATGTCTTTGAAATCCCCTGCACATCCCTCCACATCCCCATCCATGCTGCTGCCCACACACAGAGTGATGTCAGATTTTTCCACCTCTGCTCTCGCACTGGGTGGTTCCCCAGATATGAACTGAATCTCAGTGAATGGAGATGAGGAATTTGCTTTGAAAGCACATCCGGGAGCTGAACTGACATTCTGAAGTAGATGCACATTTTCGGAACTCCGGATGATTTTATAGGACTGAGTTGTGAACACATGCACATATTTTTGCTGGAAATATTGACTTGCTGCTTGTAGCCATTAGAAAGTCTAACCAGTGCAATCATGGCAGCTGCAGGTGATTATACAGTTACCAATGGGTTATTAAATCTCCTCAAAATCAATGACTGATCTCCTGGAAATGGATTTAAAAAGCTGGGGAGGTGCATAAACAGCCAGGGGAATTATACAGAAGCCATCCGATATTTTTTAAAAATCTAATTAAAGTAATTTCACCCCACCGAGACTGTAATAGCAGGGATGTCAGAGACAGAGCAGTAATTTCCTTCCTGTTGATTTCTGGGATGTAATTGGAAGAGGCAGGTATTTTTAGTCCATCCTAAAAAAACAGTTTATAAGTAAAGCTTTACCAGTGCTCGGGGAGAAGAATCTAAACAACATTTTAATGCCTTGTTTTGCTGCACACTCTATTCACGTGTTTTAGCAGTAAGTAGATAGTTAATAGCAGTAAAGATGGGCTGGTCTGTGCTGTGGATTTTTACCAGGCTGTGCTGAATTTTCCATGAACCTGTCAATACAGCACACAACGTCACCACTCTGGAGCTCCTCACAGACATAAATCAGCAAGACATTCCCTCATCATTTACTGCAGCGGTAATATTTTGTCTGGTATTAACTAAATTCTGCTCCTGTTTATGCCCTGTTGGTTTTGCTTTCAGAACATTTCAGGCATGTTGTTGCTGCTGTGTCTGGTTCTGCTCTCAGAGCAGCACCATTAATTTAAACCGTGGTGTTCTGGCTTTCTCCATGTCTGAGGACACGCACAAGGGCTGGGAGTTCAAAGAATGGAATCCCAGCCTCCAAATAAATACAAAATCCCTACTGACTTCCTTCTGGGATTTTACAGCTGCAAAGAAGATGGGATGGTAAAGCATAACATGAAAAATGGCTTAATTTTGCCTGGTGCATCTTTTTCAAGACTTGAACCAGCAACCTGTTGTAGTTTTGATGTCTTTGTGAAGACAATGACAGAATGGGACCTGAACTGGTAAGAAGTGAGAAACGGCTTGATTCAACTGCCAGGCTGGTTTTCAGACAAAGCCTCTAATGTTGTGAGGAATGTGGTCTTTCTGAAACACCATGTAATGATGCAGGTATTAAATTGAAAATATACTTTGCAGAAACTAGAAAAAAAACTTCTGATCTTACCTGAATCATGTTAAAAACACAATCAAGTAGCAAGATTTCACCAGGTTTTAACTGTCTCTCTTTTGGGTTGGCCACATCTAGTAACATACCAGATGCACTTTATCTTTGAACAAAATGAGCTTTCCAGCTTGTTGTCAAAGTACCCTTGGCTGTGCTCTAGCCCTTATTCCAGAAGAAAAATTTGGGTTTTGTGTTTTAAAAGTCACCTTCTCTCCATTGCATTAATCTGCCAAAGTCAGACAGCTGCAGTTAAACTCACTCCCTCAATTTATCACACACACATGCAAACACAGAGCCTTTCTCTCTCTCTCCCTCACACTACTCCAGCTGGCTTATTTATGGCAAGTAATACGTTTTCCTTTACATTTAAATCTGTGTTTTAATTTTGGTTCACTCTCTCTCAAAAGCAGAAGCCTATAGTCTCCCTAGCCCTAATTTTTGTTCCATTTGCCTCTAAACTGCAGGGTAGATATTCAATGTTATGATAAAGGGAAGCACTTAAAGAAAAATTTCTGTCAAAAGTCTTATTTTTCAGAAGTAAAAGCTAATACACAGTTCTGAGAGAAACACTGCAGTTGCAATCCTGTGCACATAATGCAACTATTTATCATTGTCAGGCACTTTTAACTGGATGATTCAAGATTTACTTCATTGTTTCAAGACACTTAAAAGAAGATAAAGGAGAAAACATTTGATAAAAGATGATCCCATATGTTATAAATAATTACTTCTCTAGTGTCACCATAAAGTATCTTATAATAATGAAGCAAGGTGAATAATTCACACTATTTTCTATCAGCTTGAAAAACTGGATAATTTTTTAGGAGCGAAAGTGAACGATAAATTTCAGTCCCAAATGAGCAGCACTGCAGAAAGCCTCCAACCCTTATGCAAACACCTACATGAGTAAGGGAAATAAGAGCCAAGCCTAGTGAACGTTGCCATTCTCTGTTCTCACATGTTATGTCAAACCAGTATCACTGTAACACTTACTGGTAGGGTGTGCTCCACCAGTTTAATAATTTTTAAAGTCTGCTCAAGCCATTTTCAAATACCTCTAAAGTGGTTTATCAGTTCTGTTAGAATAATAATTATTATTGCAATGACAACTGAGTTACTACAGCAGCAATCAACCAGTTTGCTCCCACGTTCTAAACTTGTGCTTTATTTTTCCATGGAGGGTTTCTTCCCTCAGAGAAGTTGTGGCTGCCTTAAGTTCTTCAAGAAATTTGTAGATTTGTTACTGAATTCAGTAGCACATACATTTCTTGTAAAATACACTGTGGGTGCAACTAAATAGAGGTAGAGGCTGAATCTCTGCTATTTCCTTGTCAGACAGGATGACACAGTGTATGGAAAGCTCAGAGGTTAACACTCTAATAAAATTCAAGTCAACCTCAGTGATTTGGTCAGATGCATTGTCTACTAGGTTTGGGTAACTCTATCCAGAAATAGCCTATTTGTTGGAATAATGAGTATTCATATCAGTGTCCTTGTGAATTGTTAAATACAGACATGAAACTGCATGGGAAAGGAGCCTAAGGAAGGAAAATTCCTCCCTATTTTAGTAATATTTTCAGGATTAAAACTCAAATAGGGAAAAACAGCCTATTAACAGTGAAGTGATTGTCTACAGAATTAAAATTCAAATCCAGGTATTCGAACATTTATTATTCTTTTAGCCCCTTCCAATAGCTTAAGGATTACCCTTCTCCAACTAAAAAAAACAATTAAAAAACGGAATTAGAAAAAACCTCTCAGATTCTAAACTTGCACAACAACTATTCTGTCATGACAAAAAAGCCCTTGACACCACGGTGCAGTGGACAGGAAAAAAGATTATGGCTGTGGTAGTTGGCAGTGGTGGCACAAAAGCAGGTCTTGGTCACCAAACATGCCAGCTGCAGTTTGACATGTACAAGTGGCTTTCCCATAGGAAAAAGGGTTTTCAATGCCAAATGGGTTCCTAAGAATGTGATTCCTCCTTGTGGCTTTGGAATATTTCTGCTGTAATCTGGCTGGAGCTGCAGGGGGCAGGTGAAAGAAGGCCACAGCAACTGGGGGAGGACAACAGGCTCCTCTACCTTCTCACTGGCACAGAAAACTGGATTTTATTCTTAATATTTAGCAGTTTTCCATGTAGCTGCAGATTATACCTGCTTCCCTCTTTGTGTCTGAGGGCTGCTTATCTTTGTGTCACACATGGGCTGGAGGAGGGATGGGGACAATTGGGATTTTTCTGGTACCACCAGGACACTCCTGTGAATCCACAGCAGCTGAGCCCAAGCCAGGAGCCTCCAGCTCCAGCCAGGCTGTTTAATGGCCAGCACATAAAGCTGCACACCAGGAGCTCTCCAGTTCTAATGTTACATCCATGGCTCTGTCAGTGAGCATTATTTGGGTTAATAGGAGCATGAGCTGACCGCTGACTTCTCACAGATTTGGATGCAAACCCTTTCCTCAGGGCCTGTCAACAGCTCAGTGCACAACTTCATCAATTCTCCCCTTTCTAACAGCTTGGTTTCGCTTGCAAATTGCGTCCAAGTTGAGGTTTTTTTGCTGAAAAAGAAGCCTCATTTCCTTGGCATTAGGCAAAAAAAGTTTTCAAGTTTCCTTTGGAAATTAAAGGTGGAAGTGGCTTGCTTGAGATGAATTCTCTAGGTCTTGGCTCAGTTACAGAAACAATTCCAGGAGAAACAGCCTCCTCCCACCCCAAATCAAAACTCTTCAGTAGGAAAACAATTCTGTACAAACAGCAGCCTGGCAACTGCCAGGAGTGAAATCCTGGCTCTGCTGAAGAAAAAGAGACTTCTACCATGGATTTCAGTGCAGCCGAATTTTCTTTCCAGGTCATTTGAATCCCTGTCTCACAGCTGGTTGCCCAGGTCTAGAAGCACCAGGGAATGGGTTCTGGCAGTCAGATGCTGCTGGAATACTGGAATCCCCACGCCTGCGTGCTGCATTTCCTCAGCCAAAGCTGGTCTGAGGCAGCAGCAGCTGCAGGCTGGCACTGCAGAGACATTTCCTGGGCAGAAAAGGGATTTTTCAGGTTTATGTGCAGTGCCAATCTGCAGTTATGGCTGATGGAACCCCAGCACAGCTCAGTGTGCTGATGAACATCCCATCTGTGGGATTTTTGAGGAAACACCAGGTTCTGGTATTTAACTGACAGTAAAGGTAAACACAACTGCTCACTGCTCTGCTTAGTGACTATGGCATAAAAGAATGTCCTCATGGTAGGAGATTCTAGCAGGCTTCATGTTGATTAATTCTATAATCAGTCAGTGACTTTTCATTCATTTTTCAGCAAGAGAACTGGTCAGTGTTAGGCCAAGAAAGTCAACGAGTCTTCTGTTGCTTTCAGCTCTTCATGGTGTTAGAATTTCTAACCAGCTTTATGGGTATCAAAACTGAGTTTTGCAGAGAAGCCTGAGGAATTTAGACATCACTGAACTTCAGGAGGGATTTGACACCCAATTTTTAAAAAAATCTACCTAAATCTACCTTCACGTATGAATTTTTCTGACTTAGAAGTAATGAGAAACACAGGCATCTCTTTTATCCTAAGAATAGAATTTTATTATATCCTTGAATCAACAATATACGAAGCATCAGGACAGACCTGATCACTTCAGTGGATGTTCTCCAAACCATAAGGAGTATTTCCAACATAATTATTTCTTCTGCAGTATTTTCTCCTTTTGGACTTCACATCTAATTCACAAATCTTTCTTTCATACTGATATATCATCCTTCTTCACCTGAGGAAAACACCACCCTGACTTGTGTGCTATGACTAACATCAGTCACTTACAGATGTTCATTAGTTTTCCTTCCCTCATCATCTTTCTTGGCATTAAAAATACTGTCCCATTGTTCTGCAGCAAAAAAGTACATTTAGGGTATTCATACACACACGGATACATGTTCACCTTGTGACTGCTCTATATGGAATACCATGAGGAATAAAAATATTTTTCAATCATCTTCAGCCCAAACCCTTAGAAGAGATTCAAGGAAATGTGTGTGGGTGATCAAGCTACTACTGCAAGAGTCTGGAATGACTGTGTTTTGAATTTGTATGGATTTTTTGTTGCTACCTTTCAAGTTCAGAAGCTCTTCCACAGTGCAAAGTCTTTAAATTTAGGACAGGGTTTGTATTTTTTCTTTGAAAACTCTTCAGAAAACAGGAATTGGAATGATCTCATGTTTCCATGTTAGGAAGTTTATGAAAAAATAATTTTTCCTTTATGTTCCACTTTGTTTTGATGAGTTCTTGTGGATGATCTTGACAAATCACAGATTTTCTGCTCCAGAGCTTGCAACAGAAACCCATTTATCATAGAAAGAATTTAATCTTCAATGTAGTTGGATTCAGCCCTGCACTGGGCCTTTCCCTTCTTACTCACCCCTTGCCTGCAGCTTCTCTTTACAGTTGTTTAGAACTGAATGAATAAGCATGAAGAAAAGAAAAAAGCACCTTGTCCAAATGTGAAGTTATTGTTACAGCCTGGTTTCAGCTGCAGAGTCCTTGCAATGCATTAGGATTTCTGCTCTGCTGCTGAGTTTGGAGGGTTGGGATGAGTTTAGACATGGGAGTGAGAGGTGACTCAATGCTGTGCCAGGAGAATTGTTTGTGCTCATTTAGCCATCCCTGACTCCAGTCCTGGCTCATTAGCTGCTTGGTTGCCACTGAATTTCAATTAGGGAATGGTCCCCAGCACCACCAGGGACTTCTGACCCTCGCTCAGCCTAAATTGTCAGGCCCAAAGACACAGGTCACCTGTGCCTGGGCTGCTGTGGCAGCTCTGGGCACCTCGATGCATCCTCAAGTGCATTTTAACATTCTCCTTCTCGTGGACCTGTGGAGATGCAGAGTGAGCTACCTTTATTTACTGGGTCCCTGGAGTGATTTGGGAATGAACTGCATTAAGAAGTTGCTGATGCCTTGTGGGAAATCTCTGAAACACATTTTGTTTGGAATCAATTCTTTATGTGCCCCATAGCATATTTTCTCTGTCTCTTTTCTTTTGCACTGGAATCCTTATGAGAGTTGGGGGCAAGATTTCCATTACTGTCTCATCTCAGACTGAATTTCCATGTTTAAGTATATGCTGTTTGAAGCAGCAATTAATGCAAACTCTATCCCCCAGAAAGAAGAGGATTTTTTCTCAGGGAGGATCAACAAAAAATAAGGGAGAGGTATTTGCTCAAAAATTTGGTTAACTTGCCTGATGAGGGTGCAAGAGGGATTTAACAGAATGAGAGATCTTTTCCCCTCCTATCCTAGCTGGAAATTTTCTAAGCAGGTCTTTTGTTTCTCCTCAGGATGACCTGAGAGGGTTTGAAACCAATGCCATGTTCTGCAGTATTAAGTATGACAGGAGAAGTGGCATCACTTAATTTATTTTAGTTTTAATTTTTTTTACAACACAGATAGCATAGCACACACAGTAAGTGCATTGGTTATTTTGGGACTCCACCATCTCCCATTTCACTGCTGTCATCTCAGTTTGCCAGCAAAAGAGTATTTTAGTAAGAATGAGCCAAAAATATTGGCCAGGATCCAGGACAATACCTGAATCTATCTATGATTCTATGAATTCTTCCTTTTTCACATGACTACAAACCCTGCAGGTACGGTCAGACAAGCTCTGTCTGCAATTACACATGAGCAAGTGTATTTCCCATAGATTATACTTTGAATTACTGCCTGAAAATATTAGTTCTCTTCAGTGTAATGTGTGAGAGGAATCAGGTGCCCACAGCAGCATTTCTTTGTCGTCAGAACATGGGGTTGGGGCAGTGGTTTGGCAGCCACCAGCCTGGCCCCCTCTCCACAAGGGCTGGTCAGGAAAATGATATCATTGATGTAATTAAATTACAGAATCAGTAAGATACATTTAAATTTGGATTAAATCCTTACCACCTATGTTGCATTTCAGAGGTGAAACTCTGTTGGTCTCTTCCAACCCAAGCCATTCTGTAATTCTATGATAATGACTACAGAGTGACACAGAGAACTGCGATTTCTTAACTTTTGGTTAACAGTGACCACTGCAGTTGCCACTGCATGTATTTCTGAAAATGAAACTTTAATGATGAAGGAAAGTCTTCACTTGCATGAAATACACAAAACAATAATGATAATTTTTTAATGACGGAATTTATGTTCTAGGATTAGATCCCAGTCCTAAATAAAGCTGGATAATGCCAGTGATTTGTATGTAATTAAAAGGCAAAAGATCTTCTCCTCCTCCTCCAATGGTTATTAGAGCAAATCCCAGGTGGGAGCCGGAGTACCAGCACTTGGCTCTTTGCAACTGAAAAGTCTAATAAAGAACTGCTTTATCCTGCATTTGTACAGAATTTCATGAAGCTGAACTGAAATCTCAAGTAGCTTTATGTTTGTTCAAAAATACCACACAATGTTTAAAGGTGTTTTACCAGGACTAAGCTGCCTCTGTTGCCTAATACTGGGCAATAGCTCCCATTGGAGCTACTACTGAAATAAGACCGTTTTCTAAAATAAATGAAGGAAGAAATGCATAAAAGACATTAAAGCATATGAAGCTAAACAGTTTATTATTGTTGGAGTATTACTTATATAGGTGATTGCCCAGGATTGCCTCTTAAGGATTTATTCCTTCATTTTGAGGATGCTCAGTACCGTAAGTGTTATTTTGTGTTTAATAACAAATGCCTAAAGCCACTGGGGGACCAATTTGCAGAGCTACTGCAGTGATTTTCTCCCCATCCTGGTTTTATAAGGATGCTGTTCAGATGGAGTGAAGTATAGCAGTGCCAAATTCAGAAAACTCTTATTTTCCAAAAGTTACATAAAATCCCTTTTTAGCCACTGCTTTTACTCACTGAGCACTTCTGCTAAAAATATTTACTGTTTTCAAACCATTACACTGCAGAAGTGTAAATGACAATTTTGAATCATTCACTTGCAATTAATTCCATCTTTTAATTCCATTTTTTAAAAAAAGGTTAAGAGGCTCCAGTGGTCAGAAGTATTAATTTTATTTATACATATATGTCAGAGCCTTTCCAGAACATGGCAAGTGCAAGGACCTCATCCCCTATGATCAATACTCAGGAGTTAAAACAAGCACTCCAGTGGTACTGAGAACACATCATAATTTAATATTTTGAAAACTTTTCATTAATAGGCAGATTGTAGGAACAAAAATAGGGATGTAAAATCAGTGTAGCATTAAAAAAAAAAAAAAAGACTGTCAGAGAAAAAATCACCTTTGGTTTCAGAGCATAGAGGAGACAAGGAGGGTGAGTGAGGGAGAAGTGGCAGCAGGAGTGCCCCCTCTCTCTGGAGCTACCAGGGAGACCAGGGAGAACTCTCTTGGAACAAAGAGCAGGTGCTTCACACTCATTATTTTATTTTCATACCGTTATTTTGGAGCAATATGAGCCCTCCCGGCATGTGGCATTGCCTTTTATTTATTGCTATTACTACAGATCTTTGCACAGAATTCAAGTGGGAAACTTGCAGAAATGTTTTAATGACTCTGAAATAAAGGAACTTTCTCCAAAATCCCAGGGATTTTGCAGCTGGGGCTGCACCATGTTCCAAACGTGGCCAGGTTTTACTGCTCCTGTGTTGTCTCCAAAGCACATCAGCCTGTTTGTTGTCAGGCACATCCTCCAGAATCCTCATTTTCTGCTGGCTCCCAACTGCCCATACAGTGCAACAGATTCCAGACCAGTGCACTGAACCCAGAAAAATGACACCAGCAATTATTTCTATCCTTTCACTCTGCTCTTTACTACCTTTGGATGTGATTCATGCTTTCATTTTGTTTTTACATCTTCAGGTATTTTCTTTGGCATGACTTACTTAGTTGCTATTTTAGAAAAATAGAATGGCAACATGGTTTTTGAGGTTATAAAAAACTATGCACAGTGAGAAGCCAGAAATAGGAGGCCAGGAAAAAAAATCTTAAATACTATCTCATTTTAGAGTCCTGAATATTACCTTCAGTCAGAAGCACCAAGGCAAGACACCAGTGGCTTATGTTTTTCAAATAACTGTTTTGAAGCAGGTCTTCACAGAAGAATAGTTTACAAATTTTTACTGATTATTTATGATAAATGTTAAGTGGTTTTTATCTCAGCAGGAAACCCACTCTTAACAGTTACTGTAGCATAATGTAAAATAATATTACAGTTTGCTGGTATTAATCTAACTTGATTATTCTAAGTATTTCATATTTTATTGGTATGCTGGATTGCAAAAAATGCAGTATAATTTAATTTTTATGATCATACGTGCAGAAAACACTGGAGGCATTAAAATGATGAAAGAAGAGTTATGCTAATACCACAAAAAAGGATGCAAAAATGATTTATGTTACTTTCTTCTCCTATTTGCAGTTCATTAAGTCACTGTCTTCTTGTAATGACCAAACGAAAATTAAAGAACTTCAGAGAAGAACTTTAGGTTCAAGCATCATTAGAGGAAGAGAAATGGGTTCTTTGATGAACTTGACTGCAGAAATCTATAGAGCACAACTTAATAAGACTGCACATTGATCTCTGATGCTAGAAGGCAGACCTATGATTGAACAAATCTTTTTAATGCATATTTTTCCTTTAAAAAGCAGCATATGATGCATGAGAATGATTTATTTTTAATATACTTCCAGTTTATAATGTAATATGGTACGCTGCACTTGCTTTTTTACTCACTGGAAACTGAAATCTAGAAAAAAATAGGTACCTCTGAGGTTGTGTATCTCCTTTTACTCTATGTATTATGGAGGATTCATGACTCTGGGAAATGGGATATTGTTTCTAACTAATGAACTCCCAATTCACTCAAAAAAGCATCATTTAAATTCCTTTGAAACATGAAACATGAGTTAAAGTTAGTCAATAAGTGTAGATGGTAAACATATCTTCAACCTATTTGCTGTCTTTTCTGCAAGAGGAGTTTTTCAACAACTTAATGAGATGGTAGATTGAATTCCACTCAGATATTTGAAATGCCTCTGATTTTGTAAGGTTACTGCAAGGCTGTAATTCATAAAATCTAATTCACAGAATCTGATCCTCTGGAAAGAATAGTAAGAACTTGCATGTAACACTACAGTGCAGTGAAGTAGTCATTCTGCTCCAACAACTTCCATCAGTGCTCAGGAGAAAAAAAGTCTAAATCTAAATTCCAAAAGGAATACAGAAAGTTAGAATGGGAATCTAAAAGGTTAAAAGGAGGGTTTTTTCTCTCCTATTGAAATAACAAAGATTAATATCCCTTCTCTACCTAAAACTTTCTGTGCTAATAGATCCTAACTTATGCCTCATACTTAACACAAAGTTTTCGTACACTTTTATTCCAGAAGGATCCCATGGTTCCAACCCCTTTCTAAAGAAGCGGAATTCTAGGGCTGTATTCCACAACTTCCACTTGTTTCTTCCACTTACAAAAATATGATGTGCTAAACAGCAATAGCAAATTTTAACATTTCCCTTCCTTTTGGTGTTCAGGGGTCAACACTCTTCGAGTATCTTGACACTACTCCAGTTCACTTTTTTTTGGTTGGATTGGCTGTCAGTGCAGACATGGAAGCTGGAGCCAAATGTCACTGTAAAAGAGCTATACCAGGACAGGATGGAGCTTTCTGAGCCTCCAGGAGTTTGCTGTAGTTCCATGTCATGCATGAAGAAAAACCCTCCAGCACTTCAAGGTATTTCTGAAGGATACTCTCCCTTTTCTCCCACGAAACTGTTATTGCTGGTCGAATAAACTCACAGGGAATTAAAAGAGTACTTCTAAAATTACCAGCTTCTTTTTCACTTTCTCCAGTTTCCCCTTTTTTTATCTGCTGCTGAACTTGCCTGTTCAACAGAGCAATCCCTTCTCAGCGTAAACCAATACTGCCTCAGCAGCAAAGCTGCTGGGTATTAAATACAGGATGATGGAGATAATTTTTAATCAGGTTAATGTGCTTTAATTACTGTAAATTAGATTTTATTTCTCTAAGCAAGCAAACGGAATTATTTGAGCTATTTAAAACAGGAACTCTTTAAACAGTCCAAGTCATTTAGAAAACAGATAAGCATTTTCATCTTTGTTCTGATGTGACAGTAACCTTATGCCTTGAGAATTATTTTTCTGAGAAAATAGGTCTCACAAATGCCATGAAATTGAATTTAATGCTCGTTGATACCAAGCCTCCTAAAATAATAAAGAAACAAAGATTAAGCATGAAAAAAAAAACCAACCCCAAAGTGACTTACTCATAGGGAAAATTCAGTTCTTAAAACAATAAATCCTGCCTGGGAGCCCCTCTTCTATCTTTTCATGGGATAAAGCTCTGTAAGCAGTACATTATCCTCATGTCAAGGGAATTAAGATTCCCTTGACTGGATCTCTGCACCCCTGCACCCTCTTAAATTGTACCTGAGTTCAGAAAATGCACTTCCCACGACAAATTTTTGTGCCAGCCAGGGCACATATAATGAGCAAAGTGAGTTTATCTGGAATCATCTCAACAGCTGCAATTTCCAACAACATGAAAACACTTTGCAAAAGGCACTGCTGATCTGCCAGTGATAGGTTTTACCCGGAAATACCCTACACTTAAGTGTTTTTTGTCCAAATTAGATGTTGAAAAGAGATTTTTTCCCCCTCAAAACAGTTATTCAAAGCTTGCCTAAATGTAGACTAATAAAGCCTGCCCCTTAATTTCAAGCTAAGGGCCACATAATGGACATGAAAAACAAATGTGTGATGGGTCTGTGTGACAGAAGGCATGACAAGCACCTTGTCACAGCTTCATACAGAAATCAGATGGAAAGGTTTCACATCTGGATAATGGGAAGTCTTGATCTGTGGCAAGCAAGACTTTGTCTTCCAGCTAAAGTAATTCTAAGTCTCAGTTTTATGCTCTCTGTTTTGTTTTATAAATGGAAATAACAGGTAACACTCTGAAGGTACAGCAAACGGGATGCCCTAGCAGCTTTCTTAATTGCTCAAGACTCTTCCAGACTTAAATTTATTTGGCACAGTGTTAAATGGACCTTTGGAATATAAACAGGATGGGAGCAGAGAGGACTTTAAAGCTCTTACATCATTCAAAACAAATGTAAAACAAAGTGCAAGGAGGAAGACAAAGTGATTTATAAACTGAGAAATTACTCTTCAGTTGTTTGATTTTTGCCTGGATTCTGGTAATCAGTAGTGTTGCCTTTGTTTCCCTTCTTCTTCCCTTCACCCCCCCCCCTTTGGTTTTGGGGAATGAGTAAAAAGATTCTATGAAAATCCCTCCATTTACAGTAAGTCTGAGGATGTGAAAACTTCAGGAAACTTCTCCTACTTTCTGTGTAAACCTCCTGACAGGCAGAAATGCTGAGAAGAGACCCTGCAGTGGAGCCACTTTCAGAGCTCTACTACAAAGAGATTGCAGGGATGCTCTTGGCCTCAGGTGGATGTTGGTGCTGTTGTGAATAACTGGACTTGAGACAGAGTTAGCTGAAATCACACAGTTACTAAGGGGAATGCAAGAAGCAAATATTGAGGAGGCCCAGAAACTCTGGCAAGCTGAACAGAGTTTTTGTTTTCACTTTGGCAATGATGCATCGAGGAGTATCTGGAGTATTTCATATCTGGGCTGAAGAGCACGTGAAATCAATAGACAGACTGTAAGATTCTCTTGATCCTCTTGTATGTTTAAATATTAAAACCTTCACTATCTTGAGGGAAGGAACTCTGCCTCACGAGCCCTCTCTGTGATCCTGGGATTCCATTTCACTGCTGAGAGTGACAATGACAAAGCTTTCTTTCCTCTGTCCTTCCCCTCCCTCCATCCTCGTGGTGTGTTTGGAGCTCTCGTTATATTTCTGACTTATGTTTTGTTAACGGATTTTCTGAATGTTACTCATGATCAACTGAATTTGAAAGAATACAGTATTTGTATTGCATAATAAAAGAGAGGATAATTTTTATAGGTTTTATATGTTAGGTAATCAGCTTCACAGATGATCAAAGATTAACTTTAAATGGATGCTGCTAAGAAAGATCTTCAGTCTTAAATCAGCTTTTCTTCTTTAAACCTTTCTCTTTAATCCTCAGCTTCAAGTAATTTTATCAATAGATAAAATTGGAAAATATTTTAAACTACAGAAGAATAATATAATCAGATGAGCCTCAATGCTATCTTTTCTTTTCTTGGGATAACTGTAAGAAAGCATAAATACTTTGTCTTCTTATAAGCTTCACTGTACATCAGCAGCGATATAAAATTATTAATAAAAAAAATCTGGATAATTTTAAAAACCAAACTGAATCAACCTAAGGCCTTTTTCTCAGTTACATAATATTTCAGAGAGATTTCTATGTCAGGATTTAAGGCCAGGCTGTACAGTCCCAGCAGCACACGTGTGCAGGACTCATTAGGGCTGCAATGACCACGTCCTGCACTGTGCTCATGGGAATGCACCTGGGCTGCAATGGGGGGTAGCCAAGAGAACCAGTTCCACCAGTTACTTTGTCTGCAGCATAAATACTTCTGCAGTGGCATAAATAGCACACAAATGAAGGCTAAAAGGTATTTTTCTGAAAAGATGGTTTGTGTCATCTACTTTTTTCTGAGTAATCTTATTTTTGCTGTTTAATACCTAATTACCTTGCTTTATAGTCTTCTCTACCATTACACTTAGGGGAGAGCAAAGGGTACCTACAGTGTAAAATTTGTTCACTCATCTTTTTTGACTAGACTGCTTCTGGAAATGCTCATCTCTCTGCATTGATGCAGCCTCAGTGAAACTCAACACTTCCAATCACAGGAGCTGAATCCCACTTTAGGAATCAGATCATTAACTCAGCTGCACTGGTACAAATCTGGAGTACTCTGAGCTGCATTGCTCAGTTTATGCTGAGTGACCCAAGCCAATCCCAACCTCAGCACACTTCAATTAACTCCAAATACCCAGCTTAGTAAGGAAACTTTAAAACCAGATTTGATATGAAAACATTCCCCAACATCATTGCCAATTGGTGCAGTACCATATCCATAATAATGAATAATAAATGCAGTAACAGTAAAATGCTATCACTACTGAAAAAAAGAAAAATCCACATAAAATGAGAAAAACTGCTCGTGGGAAGTGTAGTGAAAGGAAAGAAAATAGCCTGGATTTGGAAAATATTTTATGCCAATTTTAATTACTTTTAGCCTTGCTGACAGCAAGTAAAAGGTAAAGTTTTCAAATTAAAATGTCATCTTTAAAACCTCAGTATTCTTGTATATCAGATAGGGAGATCTGATTTTACTGGTATTTAAATTGGGTTTGCAGAGATATTACTCCACTATTTCCAATGCAGTTACTCCTGACTTGTAGAGTGTAGGAGAGAATACAATCTTACACTCTTTGTTCTGACAGTGTGCATATTTTTCCATGCAATTTAAATAATCAAATCCATTTTCCTCCTTACGCATCGGTCACATCTCATGAAGTTGGTAAATACTTCACAACTCCAGTAAACAGCAGAAGTGGGGTTTGGAAGAAAAACTACACATAATCATTAAAAAGACAGAGCATAAAAAACTACTAGAGCTGCAGGGCAGCAGTAATGTTCCAGACAAATTCTACATTTGTATTCAGCAATAAAAGTAAAACCAGATAGAAACTGTCACACCCTGTGCTATGAAGGCTCAACCTGCAAAATCAAACTGCAAAGAAATGCATAGAGAGGGTTATAAACTGCTTCTGTGTCCTGGGTTGCAGTGTATTCTATTCCCATCCTCATGAGCTGTTGAAACCAGGTGGGGCAGTGTTTCCTTGCCTCCTCCCCCCAGACTATCTTGCTGTTAATGGCCCATCATTGTCCTGCCCCATGACTCACAGATAACTCCCTCCAGACTATCTTCTGTTAATGAGCCCAATCAACACTTGGCCTCATGACTCATTACCCCATTGTGAGATGCTCCACCCAGAGGGAGGAACCAAGCATCCCATTGTGGATATAATCTGAGACTCTGAACACCAGAGACAGCCTTTCCACTGGATTTCCAGAGGACAGGAGCTACACAGCCACCACTGGACTTTCTGAGGAAGAGCAGACCCTTTTTTCTACAGATCACTGCTTCAGAGGACTGCAGCCACCATTCTACCAGACTGCTACCACCACCCTGACTAACAGGTGCCAGGTTGTATCCTGACTCTGTCAGTTTGAACCAGGGTTTTCTTTTAGCTTTTCCTTTTCTTTAATTTCCCCATTAAATTGTTATTCTGACTTGGTGCCTCCCACTGGTTTGTTTTACTCGTACATTCTGGGATGTCATTAATAAGAACAAAAATTGCTCTGAAAAAGGCTGCAGAGCCCACTTAAACATTTTAGGTTAAAACATTTGAGTGTTACAAGCCCTTTGTTTCTAGGAAGAACAAATAAAGTGGGGCTGAGAGAAATTCCTGACTGAAAAATAAATGCCCTGTGTTGTGTCTGTCAGACACTGACAGGTACCAGTTGATGAAGACTTGATATAGTGAGAGAGCAACTAAATATTTCAGCTGAATATTTTTAACCTCATATAATAACAAACTTAAGGAGCACCACTGACAAGAAAAGGAATAAGAAAAGGAAGCCCCCAGAGGAGTGGGGGCTTCCTCTCAAGGCCATAGTGCCTTTTGGGTACACGAGGAAAAAAAGATCAGCTTGCAAGACTTCTTCAGGATGTTCCTCACAGAACAGTTTGCCCAGCTCAGTTTTGAGACTCTCAAGTACTAAGAGCATCAACTGTTTCATGTGGGAGATTCCTTCATAGCCTAGTAGCTCTCACTGTTGGAAAGCTTTTCCTGTTATTCAGCCTCAATTTTCTATTTATTTCTTCCCATAATTCTAGTTATATGGTTCTTATAGCTCAGCAGTGTAATCCAGGATCACAGTCTTAGTCTTTCCTTTCACAGTTTTACTGCCTTCTCATAATTTACAGCCTTCAAAGCTCTCTAAGGAGATACTCAAGTGGCCAATTGGAGAAGAAGAGGAATTTCCATGCCTTGGGACTGTTAGCTGAGGGGAGATAACCTGTGATACATTAATCCTCTGAGAAGGATGTAGTGACAGGCACAGGATCTGCTATCCTGCCTTTATAACCCTGCCCATGGGTAGCATGATTTTTTTTTGTTAGAATACAAATCTAGGGCTAAATTGGACTCTGGTTCCCCTTTTCTGAGCTGTAGATGAACATCCCAGGAACAAAAACACTTAGCAGCAGTACCTGGAGCTATTGGGATAGCTCAGAGCAGACAAGTAACATTTCATTTGACTTGAACTTGAATCAGCATTTGAAACAAACTCAGGTGCTCAGAAAGTTTTAAATTCCCCCTCATAACTTTCAGTGTGGGGATTTTTCTTTATCTTGTCCCACCCATCCAGTGTCAACTGGTGAAATCACAGAAACAACAAAGGTGCCATGGCAGCAGTTTTCATTTATTGCTGGTGTTTGAATTCCATGTCGATGGTGCAGAGTATGTTGGACTACAAGGAAATACAAACAAAAGCAGAATGGTAGCAATTATTCATTCTGCTGGCAAAGTATAAAAAATCAGGCATTAAAACCAAAGAGCTGTAAAGATTCTTGGCAGAACTTGTATGTTTTTCTGAAGTTTGCATTATCACACTAGCTGGAGACTAAACAAGTCTACACCATGTCACATTGGTCTCACTCACCCTCTGCATGCGGGTTTTACCCTTTCCATCAACAACAAAGTCTTCCTTAATAGAAACCTAGATTAATTATTAATGCTATGTGAGTAAATAAAAATGGAAATGGGCTCCTTTTTTCAGACCTAACATTTTTAGCCTAACACTAAACCCCTGGTACTCTAGCACTTTATTCATTAAAGTTTCATATGGTTCCAGTGCATGTTTCAAGCATTCTGTACTCAGCCATACTTAAAAAGCAAATAAGATAACAAAGTTAAAAACAGTCCAATAAAAATCCAGTTCTTTTTAAACAAAGAGCTAAGAAAATGTCAGTGAAGATAAGCTACACTTTTTGCTTATTAAAGCCAGATTTGATTTTAACCTGTTTAGACTTTGGCCTTTTTGACCTGAACAATTTGGTCTGGGGCCAATTTCTAACTGAAAGAGAAAAACCTACAGATTCAGCCAGACAACACATTGTCACTCAGCTTTTCCAAAGCTCCAAACCTGTGTGCTCCCATCAGCAGTTTATTTCCCACTGAATCTTCCCAGCACTGCTGTTATTCTGCACTGCAAAACTCACCTGCCAGCTCTGAGGATGTCAGCCCTGAGCAGGGCTTCCTCCCTGCCTTGGTCCTGCTGTGCATCCCCTTCCCTCTCCCATTCCTGCCACAGAAAAACATTGCCATCAGGTATCCACACTCTTCAGGGTAATAAAATCAGCATTACTGCTTTGATGCCTGTATTTTACAGCTCTGTGGAGCAGGTGCAGCCTGGAAACAATGGTGCTGTATCCCAGGAAGTTGTGATGCTTGCTCCTCCTCTGTTGCATTATCTGGACTAATTTGCTCTGAGGATGCAGGAGGAGACAGAAGGAGTGGGCAGAGCTGAGAAATATTTGCTTCTATTTTAACCCTCCTAAGATGGTAGATTGCCCCAGTTTAGGAATTTCTGAGAATCTCAAAAGGTCCTCCCATAAAAAAACCTAATCATCCATAAAGCTTCCAGTTCAAAACATGATGTAAGGACAGGCCTTGGGTTCCTTACTTGTGAGAGTGAATGGGAAAAATTGGGCAAAACCAGTTTTGGACAGCTTTTTCTCACATATTTCCCTCTTTTACCCACAACTCCAAAGGAGATAACGTGACCCTTAGATTTCAATCAGGCTTCCCAGGGTATGTTTGTGTTGTTTCCAGGTGAGAACCCTCCCAGCGTATCAAACTAAAACTTCTGGGTGTTTTGTTTAGCCCAAAAGAAGCTATGGGACTCAAATTAGGCCAAGCAGCAGCCTACTTAAGGAGCCTGACTGCAGGGAGTTTGTGAAAATGGACCAAATATTGCTGTTAGGTCTGTAAATCTCCACTATACAACCCCTGAACTCTGTTTTAATTTTTGATGATGTATTTGTGGCCTCCACAAAGCAGCTGCTCACTGTTTGTGTTTCTCCTGTGCCTGGGGATTGCTGACATGGATTGGGCATCACCGTTATTAAGCCAGGTGCTATGAAATATGTAAAGCTATTTCCCAAAGAGAATTGCTTCCATCAGCTTTTTTTTTTTTCTAAACAACTGTTGTAATCCTTCCTGTAGCTATCTGCCATCTCAGCTCACTCTGGAAATGCATTTCTCAAGCTGATGCTTCAGACAGCTTTAACGGGTGCCAGCAGATGAGCACAAAGAACAGAGGACAGAGGTCACAGAATTGAAAATTTTACTTTTTCTTCTATTACTATAAATCTGGAGTAATCTTAATGTCCACTGTGAATGCACTGGTGTATACATGACTTCAGTCTCTAATGCTTTGCTTTGCTCCCCTCTCCTTGCTGCTTGGGCAGCAACATTGCTAATGAGGCTAAAGTGACTTTACAGCACTGCAAAAACCGAGATCATGGCTAAATTCAACTTTATTATTTAACATTTTTTTAATTTCAGATACTCTGAGTATATAAAGCAGCTATACCTATATAAATGCATAGGAAAGCATCCCAATATAAATGTATACTGACAAATAACCTTGATAAAAACAGACTGGTTTTCTGAGGAACCACTGATAAAGAAAATGCATATAAATGATGCAATGGCTAAAACACATTGCTGAGTGTATGTGGCTTTTCAAACCAGTTATTAGAAATGAAGCCTTTGTAAACACCTGCTTGGCTGTTTGAAGAACATTTCATGAAGAGTCTGATGAAACAAGTTCAGATGAAACTGGAAGGGCTACACAGGCAACACACAGCCACTTCCACTGAGAAAGGAGTATTTCTACAGGAGGCCACTGGATGAATCACTGTTGACATTTTAACGTGAAGAATTCCAATTAATTTTGCTCTTTATGGAGGAAATACTTGTTTTTAAAATGGACAAAAATAAGAATATTCAGCCTATGTGTCATGAGCATGGCAAACTCCAGGGGGACAGACCCACGGCTTCGTCTCATCAGCATTTCACCATTTCAAGACTTTCCACAACTACCTGGAAAGTTTTACACTGCCAAATTTCTATAGTGGTGGCTTTTATTTTCCCAATTCAGCTCTGAAAAGTTCTCAGCAATCTTAATTTATCCCCTTTCTTTCTCTTTACTTTCTTTTTTTAATCTGCCATCATCACATGTACTGTGGCAGCTGTGTAGTGTGTACACTCATTACTTTATTTCTGATTTTTACACAGGGCTGTCAAGGCAAATCTGCTCAGGAAGGCACTGATTTGCCACTGGTATCTCAGGGCATGCCCTTGGCTTTGGAGTCATTACAGTGAGAAAATACTCCCTTTCCCCTTATAAATATGAGAAACCCTATTGGCTTGATTGGATTATAAGGAGCTGATCATGCAGGTGAAAAGGGATCCTTTTATCAGGACAATTCTTACAGTCCACTGTGAGGGGCTCAGCTGCTATGGAGAGAGGTCTGAGGAAGCACTTGAGAACAAAATAAGAAATGCACCTTGAATGTCCTTCTGTGCAGGTATGTTATTAACACTGAACATTCTCAGCTGTGAGACCTGGTGAGCCCCTGAGTGGACACAGGGACTGGGAACTGGATGTGAGGTTTACAAGGGGGTTTTACTTGCCAAGTTATTTATTTGTAGCTGCGGTGCTCTGCTCTGGCAGTGGGAAACGGTATTTTCCTTAGGTGGCTGAGCACAGTTAGAGAGACCAGAAATTGTCTTCCAGGTGTCAGGTCTGGAGATAAGGGGAAGCCTCTTACTCGTGAACTATTGGTGCTGGGTCTCTAAGCTTCACTGAAAACAGGTGAAATGAAGGAAAAAATGGACAATTATCCCACAGATGGGTTTTCCATCGAGCTTCTTCTGATGTTTCTTCTCACGGCAGATAAAGATGCAGCCCAAATGAAACCTGAATGCTGGGTAAGGGGTGGGTAACAGCTCCATTTCCCCAAATCTGTCTATTACTGCTCTTCCTTAGTTTCCCCTCTGTTTTTCATAAGACCTCCTTTGTATTGTTCTGCTTTCAAAGCCAGAGTTCTAAAAGCTGAACTGCTGATTAGGGCCTAGTTTGCCTTTCGCAGATCTGCATTGTGTCCTTAACCTTGCTCTGAGACAAAGCCAGGCAGGAACAGCCCCTGCAGCGAGTGCTCAAAGTGCAGCTGGCACAGGGGCTGGAGGGAGCTGGGATTCCACCCTGACAGGGCTCTGCCAAGGCTGCACACAAGCACAGGTGCAACAGGACACTTGATATAGAAGTTTTATACAGGACTAGTCTGCTAGTCAAGCTTCTGCCCTGAGAAACAATTCCAAGTGCTCAGTGCAGTTCTCCACACAACCAGCAGAACGTTTTTATGGGCACTTCTTCTGTCAGCATGTCTGGCCTCCTAAAACAGCTTTGTCTGTCGTTATCTGAAAACCCATACTGTCTTTCCTGTTTGTCTGCATTTCCCTGAACTACATCTGTTCTCCAGCCTTCTCATATGAAATATAAACATGAGGAGTGTGAAATAGAAACACTGCATTGACATTCTCCCCTCTCTTTGATGGTCCCACTTTCTCTAGTCTGGAACATGTCTCTTCTAGAACAACATATTTATTGCTGACACAGATTTCACCATTTTTAATACAGAAACCTGCCACTCTGTCCCGTTTGAGCTCACAGTATTAGCGTGGCTATTTTTAAATGGGATAAAGTGGGTTGGTGGGAATGTGCATCAGGTTTGCCAATTTTAGACTGGAATATTAGGAAAAAGTATAAAATGGGCAGAATATGCTGCTCTAAAAATGCCTGTATTTCCAAGAAGGCATCTTTGCAAGTGCCTCTCTGATCAGCAAATCAGTCAGTTGTCTACCAAAGAGAAGCTGAGCATAAAACAATGCATTCAGTGGTAGGATGAACAGAGAAGTGGAACAGGATCTTACGGGAATCCTCTAAAAACATAGATTTCTGTCATTCCAGACAGCTGTGAGAACATAGGTTTGGTTTGTGAATGTTCAACAAAGCTGAAGTCTGTCAGCTCAGTACTGTGACATGTTTAACCCAAACACTTCTAAACAGATCTGCACCAAGGTTTTCTTAGCATTGTATTAATTCAGTGAACAATGTAAACTTGTAGTGTGAGAGTACAACTGTAGCTATATATCCATGGATTTACATCAGTGCATGTTTATACTTTGGCGATTTCAAATAGGCTTAACTCATATTATGGGTTGGTTTATTTTTTTTTCCTAATTAGTCATGTACGACCAATATTTTAACAGTTCTTCCCTGAATTTCAGAGATGTGAAATGGTTCCAACTCACTATGAACATGCAATAAAGTCAGCACACTTTTCATTTCTGAATAGAGTACTGGGCAGAAATATACCACAGCATCTTTGGAAACATTTATATTCTCTTGACAGCACAATTATTGATTTCTTAATCCTGTTAACAAGAGGTTAGTGGCACAAAAGGCACAGTCTGTGGAAACGTCTTGTTTCACAAGTCACCAAAGATGTTTAGTTTGTGTCAAATTATGTGTGGATACATTACAGGAACACTGCAGCTCTACTCAAAGTCTGTAATGCTGAGCAAAGCACTTTATTCATAGATAATTGTAAGATATTTCTGGGTTGTGTCCTGGTATTTCATTATTAATTTGAAAAATGTATTGAAATAAATGCAATAATCTGTATAAGGGAGGAAAAAAGGTGGTTTTGGTGCTATATACACCATTAATCTTCTGCAAATCAAAATATGCTAGATTCAATGGAGTTTATATTAATGCTGGACCCATCCTTTCAAAATCTACCCAGAGGAATAGTTCTCCTAACGGATATTACCAGTGGTGCCAAGTGTGTGTGGGAGCCACAGGCAAATCAGAACAGAATATGAATGTATTTTCCAGAAATTTCAAGAGAACACAGACATTGCTGCCCTGACCATCAAAAGCTGCTCATTCTTTTCATTTCCTAGTAAAATTGCCATTTTCAGAAGTGCTGACATTTCAGCAACATCCACTGTTCTGAAATCATAGGTGTTTAGAAAAATATTTAGCAGTCATTTCCCAAATCCAGGGCCCAATCCCACAAACACTAGAAGGGCTGTGGGATGATTCACTCACGTAAATTCAAAGCAGCTCCATTGTCCAACCAATTGTTTCACAGCATGAAGCAAGTGCATTTTGACAGGTGCACACGTCCACCTCACCCAGGTGGGAGTGGAAGATGAGGTCCATCAGAGAAATGCTGCCTCACAGGTCACAAAGAGTGACTACATTCCAAAGGAATACGTCTCTCCTGATGGAATAAGAAGTGACAAGATTTCCTTGCAAAACTTCCAGAAGTCAGTCCTAATGCAGAACTGTAAGAAACAGTTTCTGCCATTTATCCTCTGCAGGATGTAAATTAATTCAAAATCCTCTGCAAGTGTTTGGGCTATGAAGGGAAGAAAGGAGGGGAGATGAAACAAAAGAGAGGATCAGCCTTGACTCCTGAAGTGAAGCACAAACACTGCTCCAATTAAGCTCTACACTCTGAATTTCTGTACCAGTCCATGAAGCTGCTCTGTGCTTCACAGGAAAGTTTGTGACAGACTGGAAGCCACACAGGCACCTTCCCATCCTCAGCACTGAGAGCCTGCCATGAATATGCACATAGAACAAATAAAGTGACAGTGTTTATCCTATAAAGGATGAATCCCCATCCATCTTGTGCTTTTGCTGTGCTTTTGTGTATCCTTCTTAGCTCCTGCTCCACCTGTGTGTAGGTTCCATCCTTCCTCACCCCATTCCAGCATCTGTGATCCTACAGCTACATCCCAGCTCCAGCCCCAGCTCCAGTCCAGCTGCCTCCCCTGTCAGCTGTAACACCAGCACTTGAAACACTTTGAGGGTGACAACTGTTCTGCTGAGATGGGGCCGACATTTATCCATCAAGGAGACTTCCATGGGGAAGCTGCAAAGCCCTCCTGGTGAGTTTTTAAATCTATCCACTACACTGGAAGCAATTAATACTTCTTCATCATAATTTGCTTGTAAAATAGGTAAATACTGTCATTTGCACCTTCCATAAGCCAGCCTAAAACACTTCAGTGCCTTTAGATGCCAACTGGGCACCTCTGGCAAAGCTGGGCTGAGTCTGGGACAGAGAATTCCCTCTGAGGTGACGTAGAGCTGGTAGGTCTCTTCACTTCTAGCTCTCTGGAAAATACTTCAAAGTTTATACTCTCAGGCCAGGGTAGGTACCAAATAAACACTTTGATGTCTGCTGTGCTGGTTCCCTCTATCTCACAAATACGATGAAGGAAAATCTGGGTCAAGTTAGATGTAAAATGTGCTTTTCCAAATTACACACCAAATAAACAACGGAAACTCCCACTTGCATCAAAAGCAATTATGTTCACCTAAGCAAAGCTGTAATTTGGTCCCTCTGTTCCCAGATACTCATTTCTTAAGTAGCATCTTTCTAGAGAAAAATATTGGCTTGGAAAGCTGACAAAACAATAAAAATGCAAGGGGAGCTCACAGACAACATCAAACGTATTTGAAAATATTAATTTCTCTCTCACAACCAGGCAGCTTATTTACATAAAAAGTGTAAACCAAACAATGGACAAATACAGGTTAAACAAAAAACCAGAATAAAACCCAATTTAAACAATACTGAACACTGCTAACCATTTGAAAATCATATAAAGTAGAACTGCATGATGAATCACCACAAAACTCCCATTTAGAAAAATGGACTTTTTCCCTTTCCATGAAACTCTGACTTTTTACCTCTGAAAATGTTTTAATGAATGCTATAAACTATTTCCTCGGCAGAAAACTCTCTAAATGAGTCACCAATGCTACAGAAAGGGGAAAAGACAATTTTAAACATGTTCAAAATACCAGAATGAACAGACTTGCAGCTGCTCAGGTAGAATACACACAGAGGAGCTTTGCTGGTTCCACAGCACTCTGGTGCTCTGCATATACAGTCTGGTGTCACCAGTCTGTCCTAATGGAGGGCAGAGCAGCCTTGGTGACACTGTGACACATTTCTGAGACATTCCTCGAACCAGGAGCAATTTGGGATATTGCTCCTTACAATTAACACAGAGGAGCAGTAATGGACTGACCAAAGTGCAGTGAATGGAAATTTAAAAAAACAACAAACGCAAGCGCTACACTGACCAAAATACATTGTTTTAAAGGAATTTATTCTAGGATGCAAGTTTCCAAGAAAGTGGGAAATATCCAGGGGGCAAAGACTTGCTTTTCATCAATGACCTTGAATGTGAGTGCTGGTAACCCGTGGCAACAGCCAGTGAACAGCTGGGTTTCAATAAAAGGAAAATGCAAGGGAGAGCAATGTTGCCAGTGAGGTTAATTACCCACTTTCGTGTTTGTATTAGCAAGTGGTTTCTGGGGTGATGGGCTTTTTTAGTCTTTAATCCATGGGGATGGTAACACCCTGTGCTGTTCTGCTCCTTACACAGGGCCAAGTGTCTTTTTCAGGAACAGGAGGCTCTGGCAGTCCCTGCCCTGGATGGGGCAGTGCCCACTCCTGGTCCCAACCCTTCTTGCTTCTCCTCTCCAGGAGGCTGCTGAGCCCACCATGCCATGGATCTGCCTTCCCTCAGCAGCAGTGTCCGAAGTTGGCCATCAGAGTAAAACATCCTGTATTTCAGGGAAATAACCAGAATATTTATCAGGAAACCCAGGGAGGGATTGATACCTGGTTTGGTAAGCAGGTACCATGCTTTCCTTTCTTGCCCTCAAGAAACAGTCAAATTAATGATCCCATTTCCTGGCAAACCCAGACACTCTATTAATTTTACTGATGAATCCTAGTACAGTGATCACTGCCAAGAATTTATTTCAGTGTTTGATGTGTGGTGAAGCTAATGTAACTTGAAAATTATAACACTGTAAGATATGTAGTGACACAGGATTGATTTAAAAACACAATTTAAATGAATCACATGCTCAGTCCCCTGGAAAGATTAGTTATGGACAGTCAAAAAGAAAGAGATGAGACGGAAAACAACAGGAGTGTGGATTGGAGGCAGCTGAGCTTCCCTATATTGGTTGTCACTGCTAATCCAGCCTGGAGCACACACTGGGATGCTTTTAAATCACTGTGCATGTTGGGTGAAGACATTTTTCTTGGATATGAACACAGTAACATCTACAGGAGATGTTCAACCAATCTGTAATAAAATCTACTCAGTAAAATCACCAATTCTCCACAGCTACCAGCCCACAAGAATCTTGGTGATCTGCAATCTTCAAATTAATCAGCTTTAAGGAAAGCTGGAATTGTTTCTCCTAAACAGTTCAGTCATGTGATTAAAAGGAAACAGGTGTAAGATGCAAGAGTCAGTGAAGAGATTCTACTTTGAGGTTTTGTTTGATCTGAAAAGCCAACCATCTCATCTGTTGCATTCATCCTCCTTTAGGAAACATTAATCTGCACAGATGGTGAAACCCAGTAATCTCTGCTACCAGCTGCAGAGTGGAATTTTTAATGAAATGGGAATTTGAAGGTTTTCACAGAAAGCACTAGAATCACTCCTGTTATTTCCTGTGATGCCCAAATTACTTTGACTGTTACTTGACATCTCCTGTGCTGTAAACACATCCTCCACGTGGGTTCAGTCACTGCCCAAATACCATTTCAAAAAGGACTTTGTTTGCCGAAGCCAGATGTTGAAAGCTTTCCAGTCAAAGAGAAATAAGCTCTCCACTTATAACCTGTTATTTGGACACTTTATTTTACCTTTTTCTGAGATTTAAAACAGTCTTGTCATGTTTGTAAACTGAAGTGATGCCAGAAAATGAAACATAAAATAGGATTTGTAAAGAAAGGTGACACCTAAAAGCCACACCGTCACCAGCAGTTTTTCATCCTTGTGATGTAAAGATTTTGGCCAAAGAATGTATGCTAGCACTTGGATTTTTGGATAAAAAACCACAACAAAACAGAAAAACAAGCCGAGAAAGGAAACATGAAAAAGAATTATAAAGTAACAGTTTGGAGTAGAGTTCCTTGCCAATACTAAGTCAACCTACACCAAAGTATGTGAATTAACAGTTTGAAAATCATAAAAACAGAGATATATAAGTTTTACCTTGAAATTTAGATTATTAATGTGATTTCTTTATTAGCTGATGATACCTTTGAGAATAGCAGTAACTTCTATTACAGAATTCCTCCAGTACTTCTTTTTATAGGACATTAGAATTACAGCGTAATTAATCAGATTCACTGAGCAGGACTTTACACACATGTGCAGGACAGGTGTTTCTCTTCCTAATGAAAGATGATGGATTTGCCTTTCTGATGTGTTTTTCTCTGCAACTTTGCCATTAAGCAAGTTTTGCTTCAGGGGTTGCAGGACTATGACCTACTATAGGAATATATTTAAGACAGAGTTTTGCATTTGTGTTGGAACCACAAAGTGTATGTATGGGAGCAACCACAAACGTAAATTTAGTGTAAATTTAGGGAAGATTCTGAATGAGCCATAATCTCAATCAGAAACACATTCAAAACTGTGAAAGCAGTAGGAAGTTTAATACCAGAAGGACCAAATCCTGTGATAATCCCCAGGTACAACAAAACTGTCTTGACTGGTTTTTCCTGCATTGGAATAGAGGAACATGGAGAACAGGAAACAAAACAGATAAAGGGAAAGAAATCTTAAAATATACCCAGACTTACTTTGCTGTTTTCTCTAAAAATACTTTAAACACTTTTTTTTTTTTTTTTTTTTTAAGAATTGCTATCTAGGCCGCATTTCCAAGTAGTTTATTAAGGGCTTCTGACTGATCAGTGCAGCAGAGTTCTAAACTGTTTCAAATTGAGGAAGGATAATGCAGAATGCCTGTTTGTAGAGAGCAGAGATTCAGGATCTGTTTCTGCCTCACCATCACAGCTACCTCATATATTGCAGTAAAACCAAGGTTTGGGGAATAAAAACTTATCTTCCTTCCTGTGTCACAAAATGGGCAAATTCAGACAGGGGCGAGAGTCAATATTGTTCATGTGACTTCAGTGGAGATGAAACCTGGTAGTCCATATAGAATAAAACAAGGACCAGGAGGTGCTTTGGAAATTAGACAAATTTAGGGCTAAATTCTGAAGTCTTTGCTGCATTAGAATGAAAACAATTGTATTGTACAGCACTGCAAATATGATGATATAAGTGAGTAAGTAAGGATTTTACTCCTGGGGACTGGGGACTTGTGTTTTACGTGCCTTTGTCTACTGGTTAATCTGGTCAGAACCAAAAGGCCAGAAGTTCCTTAAATAACCTAAGGGTAAGGTAAATAGTTTTGAAAAGAATCAAGTAAATTATTTGTGTTATGTCTGTGCAGCCTCCATGGCAAAGGTGCCATCAAAGTGTTGGGTCAAATCAAATCAATCAGTTAAAGTACTATAAAATATGAATGCAGAGGGAATAGATGAGACCTTGATGTGAATAATAAAATAGTCTATAAAGTTCCTGAAATAAATCAATCTTCCTTTCATGCAGCAAATATGAAATGCAGTATATTTCATATTAACTCTGGATGAAAAGAAAACCTATTCAGATGCAGATACAATATCAGAAGTCTATTTAATCTAGCGGAGGACAACACTGCCCTAAGTGATCATTTACCTCACAGAAGTTTAAGAGTCAGAGTTTTAAAACTAATTCCGTCCTTGAGATACAAATAAACACTTGAAGTGATTTTGAGAGGCAAAGACATTCTGACACTAAGTTCTGTTGATGAAAATGGAATTCAGAACATTTGTAAATCTTCATTAGGTATGGAACTATGTTGAAAATACGGTCCCAGGAGTCTTGCAAAGTTTCCTCTGAAAATTTTGAAACAGGAATAACTTTATGTTTCAGATTTAAAAAAAAAAAAAAAAGGAACAGCTTTGTTTCTCTTCAATTAGTCTTTACTGTGGCATTTATCCCCATAGTGCAGAAAACCACAGAATTTATGTTTTTTAATTACAATGAGTAACAAACATTTTGATGGAAAGTACAACAGGGGGAAAAAGCCCCACCAAATCTATTTCAACCCAAGAACTCCCACTAAAAGCATCTAGCTTTACTGACTGCTCATCAAGAAAACATTCTTTTAGTTATATATAATATATAGGTGAAATTAATGAATGAAAAATGTAACATATTTGGGGGGAAAAAAAAAAAAGAGAAAATCTATTTACAAACCAGTCTTGCTTAACTCAAAATGATTGAAAAATTAGAAGAATAATCATCCTATTCTATTTCTCCAAATCTGTTCTTTGTATTATTCTGACTATATTTGAAGGTACACAATAAATATCAAAAGCTACCTGAGGATGTTGTTTACATCATATTCATTACAGAGCCTGACAAGAAAAGAGTAAATGCAGAACAGAGTTGGAGGATTAACATTTGGAAGAAACAATCCAAATCAGTCTCTGAGAGCTTCCTTCCTAACCTGAAATGGGAGCAAACAACTCATATCCCTTTTAGAGAAAAACGAGATTCCTAAAATACGCTTTCTATCATTAGCTTTAACTCCCATTCTGAATGTGACAGCTGAAATCCTTGGCATGTTTTCAAGTAACACCTGAGGATTTTCTGCCTTCCCAGGAAGCAGTCAGTTGTCCTCTTTGTCGTTCAGGAGGTGACATCTCTGCACTCCCTGGAAAGGCACAGCACAATCCGCGATAAGCAGAGCAGTTACCCTGCCTGTATCCCAGTGACTGCAGATGCAGTACATTTTTCCTGGGTGTGTTTTTCCTTATCACACCAGTGCCTGCTCCGGGTTTGCCTTCCCAAGGAGTCAGCACAAGCCCTGCTCATATCTGCAGGCAGTTCTTGCAATTCCCCACAGAGCTGCTGTGCCAGGAACGCCCTGGTTGCCTCTCCATGAGGGTAAGGGATGCCCCTCTCCCTGTTGAGCTGTGGTTTTAGTGGTTCAGGATTTGCCCTAGATAAACTTAACAGGGCACAATGGATAAAGACATTCAAGGATAGATCTGCATTTCAGTAATACTGGTGCAAATCCAGAATTATGCTGGATTTGTGTTTATCTGAGACAAGAATGTAACATACACAGGGTTTATACAATGCTACTGTGATGTTTTTCCACGTATAAATGAGTAAATATCAGTTTCCCTAAAACATTGCTCTTGTAAAAATTATTAAAGGACAAGACGAAAGAAGAAAAAACCTCAGCCAACTCCTACCTGGAATTACCAACCAGATTTTTTCCTGATCACTTTATCTATGAATTCTGTTTCACAGCATACAGCTTCAGTCTCAGCTGGTTCCAAATCTCCTTTCATATTTTGCTTTCATAGAAGATACTGCCTCAAGATCTAATTTATAAATGAAGAAGACTGTGCTGTAATTCTCAGCAATAAACAGCAAAAATGTTGTCTTTGTGAACCACTGCAACATATTAAATATTCTTTCATTAGACTCTAAGTTCCCTTCCATTGATATCCACAGAAAATTACAGTCTTCTGTGAGGGTTATTGGCCTATGACATATTTATCTGTCATGCAGTTTGTGCCAGCAGTTAACTGAAGTCTGACTTGCACAAATAGCCAAGGTAGTATCTACTATTGTAATTACCAGTAAATTGGAAAATAGTAAATGCAGTTTTATTCACTGCATTTGATAGGAAGACCCACAGAAATCTGCATGAATTTATCAAATGTCCCTCCATTGGAATAAAAAGTCTCATCCTGTTTTAAAGAAACTACTCTTGAAGATCACATGGTTTGGTAAATTTTAATTGCTAAAAAAGGCTGTTTGGTTTTAGATAGCTCATCATTACCAAAGCAGTGCTATTTGTGGAACAGAGATTCCCTGACACTACAAATGTTGTGACTCATAGTACTGCAGCTCTAACCCCTTCCTTTAAGTGGCTGAATGTTCCAGCCTCAGGCATTCTTGTTAGGAAAACTGTGGGAAGTGCTGAGGAAAGTGGAGGTGAAGACACCATTGAATAGAAAAAAACCCCAAACCAAAATAAAATAAAATAAAACCTAAGAAATTAAATGATGAAATGGACAATGGAAGTAGTAGCAAGAGGGGAAAAAGAAGCTGGGAATAAAAGGGGATTCTTGTGGGGCAGAAGAGGAGGAAAGGACTGTCATCAAGAACCTCCACAGTGATTTGAAGAAAGACATTCTGCTGCTTTTATCCCAAGCAATTACTCAGGAACCATCTCCTGTTAAACCATATGTGACACAAAGAAAGCCACCTGCACCATTAGAAATGAGAAGGAAAGATCTATTTGGTGGACAAAACCTCCCAGCCTTTGTAAGACAAGGCAGAAGCTTTTATTTAATGTTGTGGCTTGTTGAACACAGCTGACGTGTTGCTGTGCTTACAATGAACAGCTTTCGGGGTTTTCAAATGCCTCAGCTTTGCTTCAGTGTGTTTAATCACCTGCAAAAGCTGTTTATTGCCCTGTATACTTCCTCCATCATAAGCATTATCCTTTAAGTGTGAGGCTTTATGGTGGGTCTAAGCAGGGCAGGGTACAAGGCACCATCAAAGCTGTGTGCAAGCACAGATGAAATAAATCCATATGAGGACTACAGACCATGAAAGTAGAAAGATAAGCTATAATAATGCAGTGCAATGATTTCACAGGCACTCTGCTGATCCTCTAAAATGCGCTCTTGTTTGCTGAGAGCCACTCTGGCAAGCCCATCTGCAACTGCCAACAGAAGATGTATGCATTCCAAGAAAATTATTAGGGATGGTGAGAGACAAAGCCAGAAAGGCTCATAAAGGGCATTTGTGTGTATTTTACTTCAAAAGGCTTCAGCTAAGGTGCTTTAAAACAGCTGCAAACATAAAAGAGCAGAACACTGAGAAAGTATTTAAATGAGAAAAATGTGGTATTAAAGAGAGCACTTCCTTTGGCAACAGAGAAACACTACCTGCACTTGCAAGGAACCTTTTCTAAAAGGATATCAAGACCAGGAGAAGCTAATCAAGGCTTTATAGGATAAAAGAGTAGTTTTACTTCCTGCAACAGCCAGAGATAGAAAAATTGCGTATTCAATGCAAATATCTTTAAAGTTATTTTGGAGGTATTTTTACTTTGGTCAATACATCACAATACCAAGGTGTGCAGGAGCTGGGTTTGAGAACAAAGACTCAAAGTGGAGTCCAGCATAACATCAAAACAAGCAGTGACAGACACACCTCACTACTGCACAAAAACTCCAGTCTCACTAGAATTCCTGACTTCTGTGTAGCCCTGTGTTACAGAGAAGAAGGAGAAGAAAGGCTTACTGGAAAATAGAAAAGTAAAGCTGAAATAAATTGTGTACTGAATGCAAAGGCATAGGGCCAAATACCTTGCCTTGTCTTTAATGTCCTGAAGTATTTTTGCATATAAGGTGTTTTACAGTTATTGACAAGAAGTTTGCCAATTCTTACTCAGTAGAAATTATGAATTTACTACTCCCCCGTGGGGTTTGCTTTGTGGTTTTTTTTAATAATTGCCTTTAATTTAGAATTTTGGCTGTTAAGTGGCTTTTCTATGCCAGGAAAATTCTAGTGACTATCTTATTTTTCAATCAGGCTAATTCATTAAATCATGGTATTTGACTAAGTAATAATTTTTCGCTTCCAGTGATTTCTCAAGCCCACACTCAGCATGTTCTACTGTAGAAACATAGATTTGATAATTAAAATTATATTAAAATAATTATAGCTTCACTGTAGAGGGATTCCTTGTGGAACAGGGGCATATGATACCCCAGGAAAGTCTGGTCAACTCAGGGTGGCTGTGGAAAAACCCCTGAACTGGCCCCTGGCTGCAGGCAGGCCTGGAAGACACCTGGCAGCAGGCAGCCTTGAAAATCCTTGGCAAAGTTATACACTGGTCGGCTCCCCCGCTGCTGAGAGGCCGTCTCGTGGGAATAGGGCGTGAATCTTTGCAAAGTAGATATAAGTTGGTGTAAGTAAACAATAAGGTGGAGAACGATGCTCAAATTGTATTGGTGTACGTGTCGTTACTCTGGCTGTCTCCCCTGCACTCGGGACCCTCCCCCCCCCCCAAAACTTCGCTATGTTATGCCAGTTTTTATGCATTAAACTATTTTCTGTTTCAAATATGTTTGGCAAAAATCAGGGGTTTTTTACTCCTTAGCAGCATTTATACTATTTAACATATTGTCTTGGTTTAAAGGACAGGTATTCGCCAAGGCAGGCGGAAACCTGCCTTGGAATGGAAAATGGGACCCCCTTCCCTCTAAATTAATAGAACTTTGAAATTAGCGGGCTTTCAGGCAAAGACCTGGGAAAAGGAATAGCAGTTCTTTACATGTATATCTATGTGTATGTGTGTATAACAAGGCAAACAAACAGCAGCAACGCCAGCACCAACCACCAGAAGCAGAAACCCGGCAGCAGCCTCTCCCGGCCGCAGCACCTTCCCCGCGCTGCAGCTCCGCTCGCGGCCGCCAGGGGCGCTGCTGGCTCCCGGCCGGGCAGGGCGGGTGCGGCGATTCCCCGCGCCTGCAGGGGGCGCTGTGCCGCCAGCTCGGCCGCCTCTCCACACGGCGATGGCGGCTGGACGGCAGGAGAGAGAGAGAGAAAAGGAGCTTCCTTTGCAAACCCCGGGGGCAGCTGTCCCTGTGCCCCTCCGGATGGCGGAATGAGCTGTAGCAGGAAACCTCGGAGAAGTGGTTGAAATGGCGGAGGTGGGCACACCAGGGGTAGCAAACAAATACAGCAGAAACTCCGCAGCCCTAGCAGAAAGCCACGGGGTGTCCGGGCATCGGGTTAAAAGGTAGCAGGAATCCCTGAGGCAGCGGCAGAGCAAGCGGGGCTGGGCAGGGAATCGATCCCCTGGGAAGCTCACCAGCGACGTCTGGTCTTGGGGTCAGGCTGTGCAGAGGGGGCGGCCCTGGCAGGGGACAGCGTGCTCCCAGCGCAGCAGGCACTGGCTCTGGGCTCCCGGGCAAGCAAAGGAGCAGAGGAGCGAGCCAGCAAGGCCCAGTCACAGGGCCGAAGGGAAAGGAAAAAAAAGAAATGGGCAAAATCCACATGGCAACAGCACCTCTCGTCAAAGGCGCTGCGCTGCCTGGCTGCTGAGAGGATCGCTCTGCCAGAAGGAAGCAGCCGCCCCCCGCCCCCAACTCTCGCAGCAAATCCCAGGCTGGCTCTCACCCATCATGATGCACCCGGAGCTGGGGCGGGGGGGCTGTGGGGGAACAGGACGTGACCATTCCAGACACAAAAACAGAAACGAAACAAAAAAAATGGATATGGGATAAAAACCATCCCCAAGACACATAGCCACCAATTCCTCAACTACAACAAAGACTGTTTGCTATCCACTCCCAAATACTTTCCTTTGATTGCCAAAAGCTGCTCCACTGACTGCAATGAGATTCTGTGTTAAAGTAAAATAAGCAAAATGTGGTTAATGAAAAATTGAGCCAGTGAGATGTTGTTATAGGCGGTTTGGCTTTCATAGGCTAGTTGCATGTTACAAAGTTAATGAGTTGCTATGTTGGGGGCCGACTTTTCATAACTGGAAGTTAATATTAATTAAGTCATATTGCATGCTGATGTGCTGGTGTAATGCCTTTATGTAACCACTAGATGGGGGTAATACGTGAAAGGACTAATGGGAAGAATTTTCTAGAACCTCACCACAGGAATAATGACATCATTCTGGACCTGGACTGGTGAACAAGTCAACCAATGGGATGGACTTGTTAACAAATGATTGGTCAGAAATGCACCCTGGGACGAGCCAATCGGAGACATGCTAGATGGACCAGTCAAAGAACGGACTGAAAAATGAACTCAATCCCGTTCGAAAAGAGGCTCTAAGAACTCCTCAGGTGCTCCCCTGGTACTTGTCTGCTGAAGGAGCACCCAGTCTTGTGCGCACTGTTTACAGTTCTGCTTTGTCGTAGGGATCGCTGGACTTATCTCAGGGTCCCGTTTTCAGTTGTGCCTAATAAATCAGTTAACCTGCTAAAGGTGACTAGGGCGTTAATTACTATATGCTGCATCCTCAGCTTCAAAAGGTTGTGAAGAAACTCAAATCCATACACAAGAGTGTTCAAAAGTTCTGAAATTAAAGTTAACTGCAAACACCAACAGGCCAGAAAAAAATTCTCATTGGTCTCTGTAGAGTCAGTGCAGAAATGCAGAAATTCAAGCAGAGCAAAAGGAAAAGGACTAAACCTTGCTGTTTCAAGGAAAAATATTACCCGATTCTTTTTAGAAAAATGATGAAACATTCTGTAGGTAGGCAGGGCTTCTTAAAATATAAGTTGGGCAGTTGTGGCATAAAAGACCTACTCATTTTAATGTGTTACTGACTTCCAGGAAAGCAGCATACTTACCAGTGTCTGGTTCTGGCTCTTCACCTGCATAGAATGACATGGGCTTTATAATCAAATACTGCCAGTTGAGCCAGTAAGAGTCAAAGACATAATGCTTGTGATACATGTTTATGTTGCACAAAGTTGCAAAAATAATTAAATAATCTTGATTGTTAAAGAAAAAATTTTATTAAATATATTTCACTGTGCTTCTAAGATGAATTAGTAAGATAAAAATGAGGACTACTGAAGCAAGAAATATTGCAGATGCTAAATAAATGATTTAAATATGAAGTCATTAAGGGTTTCCATAAATTCCAATCTATTATGAAAAAATATATTTCTAGTGAATGGTTTTACCCTTTTACCTCGTCAAATTCACTGAAAGTTTTTCTTGCACCTTTAGTTTATGATGCATGTACTCGGAGGTGTCAGAGACAGTCTGAACTGCTTTATATTCAAGAAACAAGGGGGGAAATTAATTTCATTAAACTTCAGGCATCTAAAAGCTAGGTTTTTCTTACTTAAGAAAAGCAGGCATTTCCGCAGGCTATTCGTAGATGCCTGTGTTAAGCAGATGAATACGAGTTAATGTTTCTGGAGAGAAATAAGAATTAAAGCAGACAGGTTCTGTTCAACAGACAGACTCAAGGCAGTGCTGACTGACAGAGCTTCCTGTCAGTCCTGCATAAAGCAATCCATGGCTTTATCCAGCTCAGCCTCTCTTGGATTTTGTGATGAAAACAAAAAAGCGGGTGTCCCTTGCACACAGTCTGTGTTCAGACAATTCTCACTGACTGGGCAAGTCTTGTGGAAGTGCCCAATTGATGCACACACAACCAAGATGTTGAATTTTTGGTCAGTGAAAAGCCCTAAGCAGCCACAAGTCCTTTGCCCACTCAAAGAATCATCTGTGTCGTGAAGCCACCAAAAAGCCCAGTGACAATTCCATTTTATCCAACTAACTGGGACTGCAATGTACTCACAAGACTCAACCTATGTATTACAACTAAGTGACAATTTTCACAACTGGCGTACTTTAGATGGAAAAATTTCTCCTGCACTTTTGAATATATGAGTAGGAATTGCTGAAAACCAACCAGTGAGTGCTCAGCCCGTTCAGACTTTCTGGGTAGCTACAACTGCCTCTCCTGTCCTTCGAGTAGCACTGGTAGTATCATATTTGTTCCTAAATCTTGCTAGAGAATGAATTAAATTTACAGCTTAACCAAGCATGAAATTATGTTTTCAATAATAATTCAATAAAAGCTGCATAAGCTGGGAATAATTACGTATCTCATTGAAGAATCCAGTATCACCAAAAGTGTCCATTTGAGTCATTAAATAACGTGTGAGTGCCCATCTGTAGTGCACCAGGACAGAAAGCTGATAGCCCAGTCAGCTTCAATGAGCCAAGAGAGGATACAGGTCATAAAGCTTATTGACTGGGCTCAAAATACCATAAAAAGCCAAAGAAATGTAACTTTCATTTTGCAAAAAATTGCAAAATATATCTCTTTAATGCTTTGTGGACTCTTGCTACTATGGCAGATCCTGAGATGAGAACTATCTTTCTCATTCTGGAATTGCTGTTTCAGTTCCCTTCTTGTTTGCAGTTAGTTTCTGCCTGCTCTAATTGGGAGCTGGTTCTCTTGTTCTCTACAGCAGCATCATTCTTTTTCACAGCATTTGGTGTGCAGAACTACGCTCTCTATCTGTCTTCTCATGCTATTAAAAAATGATTGCGGTCAGACTAACAGTAATATTTATAAAGTTTGTTGTAATAATTTGACATACTCAATATTTCATCCAGCACAGCTGGTTTATTCTCCCATTACATCCACCAGATGCTGTAATACTGTTCCTAATTTCTGTGTGGAGTGTTTGGTTAAATGTTGCTGCATGTTCCCACACCAGCACAGCTCTCTCTCTCCAGCAATCACCTCCACAAGAGTACCAAACCTTCTGAAGATAACAGATGGTATCTCGCAGAGGCAGGAAGAAAAGTTCAAGTTTTTCACTCCTCCCAGTAGTTCCTCTTTTTAGGAATCTCTTCAGTTCACTGCACATCCCTTTGCTCGTGATTAGTTATGCAGGGCACAGTGGGGCATTTAAAAAAGGACCAACATTACTAGACAAAGGATTTTAGATGTTGAAACAATATGTGGTTTTATAGCTAAAGGGCTTTCAGGAAAAGACAAGTCTAAATGGAGGAGAGGATACGAGCAAAATCCATTGGTCAAAGGAATACATAATCCTTTAAATGAGATAATCAGAGAGCCCAGAACTAGCTGAGAAAATGTAATGTGAAATACCTCATTATTAACTGCATTATCAGACATCTGGGAATGAAACAGGTTTTCACCCAAAGAATAATGGAGATGCAAGTGAAACACTTCCTGAACTATGATGATTTCTGGGTTCTGACCTAGTACCTTTGTAGGGGGTTAAGATTTTTCCTTTTGTTTTGTTCTCTCCTGGAATTTTTGTCCCATCTGTTGCTAAAAGACAATAATGACCAGTACTTAAGAGCAACAAAAGATGTGGCCAAGAGGGAGGGGGAGTAGTGCAGCTGGCTGCACTATCATAGCAGAGGGGTATTCTCTTGGGAAGAGCAGAGATACTGCGAGATTTTGGCTGGGGGTGAGGGGCTGGGCTCAGCTCCTCTTGCTCTCTGGCTCTCAGCATCAAGAGGAGGACAGTCGAGCTGTTGCTTACTGCAGGGAGAATCCACTGCCACAGCCCAGCCCTGGACTGCTTCTTCCTTACTGTGGATGAGCCCTTGCTCACGAGAGCAGTTATTGCACTGGGACCTTTTTGATGCCTGATCTGATTGGAAAGGACCCTCACCACCTGCTTGGGTGCCTCAGGGGAGAAACCCGGGACCCCAACCATGTCCCCTTCCCGGAGGGTGCATCGCCCTGGCTGTGTGCAGCAGAAGAGAGGCCCAGCTGCTGCTACCCAGCTCCGCTGATTTCTGCCACTGCCTCAGGCTTTTTAGCTACACTCTAACGCAGCACCTAGTGTCCGCCCAACCCCCGCAGCTCCTGCTGGGGCTGCGGAGTTTCCTGTTGCATTTTGTTTGGCACCCCGGGGGATGTGCCTGCCTCTGCCATCCCAGCTGCCGCTCAAGGTTCCTGCTGCAGCTCATTTTTCATCGTCCAGCCCACCCGCCATTACCACGTGAGGGAGAAGCACCTGAGCTGGCGGCACAGCGCCCCCTGCAGGCGGGGAATCGCCGCACCCGCCCTGCCCGGCCGGGAGCCAGCAGCGCCCCTGGCGGCCGCGAGCGGAGCTGCAGCGCGGGGAAGGTGCTGCGGCCGGGAGAGGCTGCTGCCGGGTTTCTGCTTCTGGTGGTTGGTGCTGGCGTTGCTGCTGTTTGTTTGCCTTGTTATACACACATACACATAGATATACATGTAAAGAACTGCTATTCCTTTTCCCAGGTCTTTGCCTGAAAGCCCGCTAATTTCAGTTCTATTAATTTAGAGGGAAGGGGGTCCCATTTTCCATTCCAGGAGAGGTTCCCACCTTCCTTGGCAGACACCTGTCTTTCAAACCAAGATAACTTTATAGAGGTTTTCATTAGCGCAGCCTTCAATGAACAAACATATTCTAGACTTTGTGGTGAGGAAAATATTCATAAATGTGTTTCTGATTTTACATTTTTGGCTTATTTTGTAGGGGATGAGGGGTACCCATCAGCAATCCAGGCAGCCATACACACAACACAACAGTCACTGAGAATGAAGGATTGGTCCTTTCATGAAGATATTATGCCTTCCCTTGCAGAGGTGAGCATTCATCATGAAAATGGTTTCAGACTTCTCCCTGCTAAATATTTTCTCCTCTTTCCTTGCACTCTTTTGGGAGCATAGGAGAAGGAGGCGATGAAGCAGCTGGACACATATAAACATCTTGGCGATATTTGCAGTGATATTCTAAGGGGAACTGAGCAAACCTTCAACTTCAAACAGCATTTAAAGAACATGACATTTGAAAAATACCAGTCCATACAAATACCCTGCTGTTTGGGCAGAGGTTTCCCCCAAGCCATGGGCACAAATGCAGAAATGGCCACTGTGGCTGGCTGGCTGGCTGAGCTCCAGAGCAGCTGTGCAGTGCGAGCTCAGACACCCTGTTTTCATAACTTAACTGATTCCTCTGCTGGTTCTCTTGAGCTGGCTTTGGTACTTCTGAGCAGATTCCCTCGTGCCCCTTTGGCCTGTGAGCCTTGACCATGGAGCTAGGGAGGATTTTGGCTGTGCCCTTGCTCAGGGTAAGTCCCACAGTCCTTACAGTGTCTTTGCACTGCAGTTTGCAGCAGCTCTCAGAAGGCTTTGTGCTGCTTTACCTCCCTGACTGACATTTATCACAACTGTAAGGAAATAGCAGATCATTAATGAGCAAATGCTGTAGGATTTTCTAAAGCAAGAAGGAAAACTCCTTAGGGTGAGAGACTCCTTAAGATTTTTATCCAAGGAATGCTATATTTTTATTAATTTATTAACTTCATTTTGCTTATGATGGTGAGTCCTCAGTGCTGTGCTCCCTGAAAGATATTGAAAATGATGCATTTCTGCTGGAGAAAACAGCAGCCAAACACTGTTGTGGTGATGTGATCAGTGGCAACCTGCAGGATATGCAATTTCTTCCTTTAATATACATCTACCTGTAAAATTCCCTGTTTGTCACTTAACTCCTTAGCTCCTGTCTTCACAGACACTGCTTTTAGTAAGTGCCTATGATTAAATATACTGCAAATAATTCATTATAATAGTAACAAACTGTTTTGGGAAGAGTTTCCTATTTTCCCCCCACAAATTCCATTATCTCCTGGCCAGTTCATCCAGCTCTGACAAAGAAGAAATCTCAGTATTTTGTGAAAATTGGCTAGAAGAAAAGAGCAAACCAACTTTGTGCTGAGGACCAGGCAGGTAAAACTCCGTAATACAGAGTATTATAGAGTTCCTGTTAGCAGCAGTCAACTGGGCAGTCAGCAGGAGCATCCACTGGCACAAAGAACTTGGAAATAGCCACAGCATCTTCTGCCTTTGTCATTTAATGAGGGGATCTGTGGAGTAGTGGAGAAGTGATAATGGGAGACAGAGGCTAAAATGAAAGAAGCTAAAATGAGATTCTGTAGAAAACCACACTGCATTATTTCTTCTGCTTATGGAACACTTTGTGTTAACAGAAGACTCGTCACAAAAAGGCCTCTCAAAAAATCAAACAAGATACAAAAATCACATGTAGCTAGTTCAAAGACTTGGGAGATTAGGTTGAGACAAATGGGTAAGTAGGTGGCACAAAACTTGGTAAGAGGAACATTCTGTCCAAAACTGGCATACATCCCTTTACTTCCGAACTATATTCTGTAAGTATCCATCTATAAAAGAAATGTGGTGTAAGCACTGTGAAAAACCTGGATGCAACATCCATCTGGTCATGGGTAGCCAGTGGTTTACTTGCACTGAGGTGGTTTCTAATAGACAAGACAAAGTGCCAAAGTTTTAAGCCTGGAGTTGAGATTTAGAGGCATGGATTTCCTGTTGTGGCTGATGAATCCAAGGATCTCCAATATCACTGCCTTCTATCCATGCCAAATCCATCCTGGCAGGGAGGTTCGGAGGGCAGAGCTTCTGTCTCCAGCATTCAGTATGTCCCTGGGCAACATCAAACCAGGAGGGCTCTTTAACAGTGTTTCTGTGCTTCTAATTGAGCAATACCCAATAAATAGCCCCATATCTGTCCAACAGGGATTTACATCCCAATCTATCTTCCGGCTACGGAAACCACAGCAGCCCTGTGGTTTTTAGTACTGCACTGAAAGAAGAGATCACAAATGTGTATCTGCACCATTTGAGTCACTCAAAAGTAGCTATTCATGTCCATCACATAAATAATATACTTTACCAAACAAAACACACAAATACAGTGATTTGGAAGGGCTGTGACAATATCATAAGTACATCTGTATGATTAAAAATAATTCACATTTTAATCCTTTTTTTTTCCCCTCAAAGGCTTCTTTGCTCAGTACATTTGAACGCTGTTTTGAGTAGAGGTCTTAAATAGTGCTACCTGATACAGAACTAGATGAAATACATGGTTAAGACTAAATACTTAGTGAAGGCAAAGGATCTTCAAAGGAGCTTTTAAGTGCCTCCTCAGCACAGCTGTGCTGCCATTGGCATAGCCCTGGAAGATGCTGGGATTTAAAGTCATATCTGTGATAGGTTTCTCTGCACTCTTTACAGAGTGGCAGGAAAAGGGGGACTGCAGAAATGTGAGTGCACAGGTTTAATTCCATCAGCAGCAAATTACAATGTTGATGTGCTGCCTCCAGCTGCTGGCTGGGGCACAGAAGAAAGGATAAAGGAATAAAGGCTAAAGCCATTTCTTTTTTCTTTTTAAGCATTCCTTTGTAAACATCCACAGAGAGCAAAGAGACACAATTTGTCCTTATTAGCCCTTTCCCACTCTTCCCCTTCCCCTTCCTCCTCATCCCAGTGTATATCCCAAATGTATCTATGTGGCAGCGTGACATGTTCTGTGAAACATCCTCTCCTGCTGAACAGCCTCCCTGAGACAGGTGGCACTGAGTTGTTACAGTGAATAAGAATGCAGAACACATTCTTCTTCTGTGCAAGCTTACAGGAGAAAATGTTTATTTTCATCTCCTTCTTCACATTTTCCAGTTAAAACAAGCTGCTCGATGATTTTTGGCAGTCAAGTTAAACTTTCTTCTCTTATCTTCCCATCATAAAAGCTAAAATTTCCATTGTCAGACCTATCCTGGTAGTTTGGGTCTGTTTGTTGCTCAGGGACACAAGCAATGACTTGATAAAAAAGCTGGAGGTAAAAATGCTTATTTCTAATTGATTCAGTTGGAAATTACATAACACAGACAAAGAGGTACTGATTTAAACACTTACCTAAGTGACACAGGGCTACCACACACCAACAGTACCACTACGAGCTCTGAGTCTCTGTCACTTTCTGTACAGGAACAACACATCCCAAATAAAAAAGGGTACATGCAAAAGGATTATTTCATCTTTCCAGTTTTCTTCTAAGGTCTATAAGCCCCTGTAACACACACTGTTATAGTAAGAACAGTTTCTTACCCCCAATTTATGTACATTTTCCTCCTCTGCTGCAGAACCATGTACTGATGGTTTCCCTCAGCCTGCTGGATGACACACAGCTTAAATGTTTCCACTGCTCCACCCTCCAGATCCCAATTAGATGAGGAGCTGCTGATCCACAGATTTGTTTTTGATTATTAGATACCGTTCATTGACGACAGTTTTTCAGTTTTTCCCCTTAAGCTCCTTTCTAGCATCTAATCCTAAAATACATAGTTTAATTCTTCCATCTATAAGCAAACTGTGCCTGCTTCAATTTTCAACCATCACAGATTAACAGTTCTGGGAGGAGAAACAATGGACTTGCACTTCTATCCAGCACCAAACTGCTACTCAGAATTGGGAATGGCACCTTTTTTACCCTGGCAGCAGTGTCATTTATCTCACAGCAGAGCTGACGTGTGTCTCACACAGTACCTGCTCCAGCTGCAAGGCAGAAATCCCTGCTGAATGTGTGGTGATTTCTTGATTTAACCATTTTGGATGAAAGTGAGGAAAAAAAAAAGGAATCTTTTCCCTCACTTCGTTAATGGCTACGTCCAATTTGTCAGGAACTGAGGCCCTGACAGCTCCCACTTCACAGCTGCCACCAGAAATCCCTGTGCCTGCTGTTTGCCGAGCTCTTTGGAAAGCTGGATCAGCACCTTGCTGCCACAAACAGCTTCAGTGAAAGTGTGGCACCTGCCCAGATGGGCAGCTGACACCTTACACACATTATCAAGTCCCCACTTATGTGCCAATCCACACTTGCAGAATCCCAGAGCCATTTTAGACACAGGGGGTGGCAGCCACATAGCAACGTAGCTACTCAAAGTCCTGAATGGCACCATCCTAAAGGATGGACTGACCAGAACAGGTAACCAACAGTTGCCTTCTGAGAAGAAAAAGAAATCTCCAATGTACAGAAATTGCAGCCTTTTGCCATTGAACTGCAGACACAAACTTGTAAATGCTGAGGTCAGGATTTACCAGGAGGAGAGGGATATGGATTCTTACTAATTCTGTTTGGCATGGCAAGGGTTTTGCCTCCTGAACTGGTGGCAGCTGAACAACAACCCTGGACATGCCTGCACCTTCCCCAGATATCCTGACCTTGATAATATGCTTCAAATTCTGTGTACAAAATGACATGGAACATGCCCATCCATTACAGTGGGCTCTCAGTTAACAACATTTCATTGATATTGTGTCAAAAATACCCACTTTAAATAACATATTATTATATTTTACTACATTTCAGTATGTCATACATTTATTAATGTTTGTAACAAGAAAAAAAAGCAAAGAATCATCATTTTGAGTCCAGGAAATGTGTTTTAACAGTGCTAAAATACAAAACTATATTTCATTTAAAGCATATGGTGTGAGGAGACTTGCACACCTTTACTACAACAACAGGATCAGTGTGAGAGAAAAAAATCTTCAGCCTTTTTCGTACCAGTGACTACAGCCCTAAGTAGAGAATCACGTACACAGACAAGGTATATGTTACTTTTACTTCTGCAAGGCTTGAAATAAATATCTAGGTTTATAAATAGACCTAAGTGCAGGATGAAATAAATCCAAATAAGATACTATCAATGCAGCACACGGTGTCTATTAGTAAAAAGGAAAGGGGCATTAAGCAGTGTGGGCAAATGTGAAAATTCCTTTGAATATATCAAACTGTAGCTAGAGGCCAGCTGCTGCTCCAATCTTTTTTTTCTAAGTCTCATCATTAGGGACTGAAAAGTGGAAAGCAACTTATTGAAATAAACATGAGGAGGGAGAAAGGATGGGCAAGACCTTTGGCTGGGATCTGTTAGCTCAGCTTCAATAACATCTTTAACCTTCTAATGGATCTGCTGCCTAGTGTCCAGAAAAGCAGATCCTGTTGATGTTTCTGATTACAACCACTGAGTGCATTTCCAGGGACAGCACAGGCACCTTTGCTAGGACACCACGGACTGCTTTGAATCACCATGCAACTGCAGCTGAGAGACAGTAACACGTAATTTGAAAGGTCCTGCTGCCAAATAGAAGTCATATCTCGAGCGCAACGTGAGGCTACAGTGCTGTTTGGGGACTGAATTGCTCTCCAGGTCTAGGATCTCCCAGGAAATTTCCGACGACAGAGCAGTGAGCTTGTTTTATGGCACCAGACAAGATAAAATGTCAAGCAGAGTAGTTACACTGGAGCAAAAAACCCCTTTATGCTATGAAGAAGCTGCAGATGTATATTCTTGTGCCTGTTCAGGACTCATTTCATGGGTGATCTGTGTCAGAGACAACCAGAAAGTGAGAACACACCAAGATGTCACATATTCCGAACTGATGCAATCTCAAGGACAACTGAAGCAATAAGGAAAGAGAGGTCCCAGTATAGGGTAAGATGTAGACCCTGAATGTGTTTTTCCCTATGCACAATCTACTAACAGCAAAATCTGCAGGTACCTCTGAAAGAAAGCGCAGCATTTTTGTCCTGTTCTAAATTCCATGATGAGGGTGAATAAACAAATTACTTTAACCTGCAGGTTCCACTACCAGGTCACTCACTAACACATTCCAGAACATGCAGAACTGCAGAAGCATTAGAAACGTTAAAAAAATATTTGAGCGGCAGTACTATGTTTCATTTTTTATTCATTAAAGTTTCTGATGTTTGCATCAGACTTTTGACTTTCCAAAGCCACTCTAAATCAAAAATCATATTATTAAGACCTCTAAAAATTTATCACAAGTCAGTTTACAGATGACATTGATGTCTTATTGCTATCCATTCCTCCTGGACCATTTCTAACAATTCATTTTTTATATTCCTGCAGTGCTGAAATATGGTTCATAGCAGTATCTGTCCTTTTAGTAATCACCAAAGCAAAGCTTGGCAGTTTTCATATATTGCACTCTTGAGAAAAATGCTAGTAATACTCTGAATTGATTGAACAGCATGGAATCAGAACTAGCTGGCACAGAAACCATTTAACTGATTTCAAGCCATAAATCTCTTTTCTCCTACCCTGTTTTAGTTTAGAAGCTGCTAAATGTTGCCATTATATTGTGATGCATAGAATGAACCAATTATTTATAAAGATACTAATTTAAGTAATACGTGATTGCATTCATTAATGCTCCATGTGAGCAGGCAGATGTGTGGATCTTGCTGAGTAACATCCATTTATGCACACTGAGCTACAGAGAAACAGTCCTTAGCCAGCAGACATCAATTCCTTTTATTTCCCCAGAGGTCAACAACAGGTATAATGTCCTTGCCTACCTTAAAAATCAAGTAGTTTTAAACAGGACTTTACCTGCTTTATGCAACAATTTCAGTTCTTGAGTGTGACCTACAATGATTCGTAAGACATAAGGTCACTGATGTGGCAAGGTTTAATTAATTGGCAGGGATGCACTTGGTGTCTAAAGCAAATGCTGCTGCTCAACATGTTTTTAGGAGAAAAAGAAAAAAAATAAGTATGGCCAAGAACTGTAGTTCATTCTTAAGGAATTTTAGAAATGGGGCTTTTGAAATTAAGTCCAAAGGGAACCAGGAGACCAAAGACAGATGGGCTACAGAAAGGCAAGGGACAAAATTTGGGGGACCAAAGGCAGAGCTCTTGCAGTGCTGCACAGAGGAAGGAATCCCAGCAAAGGACAAGGTCAGTGGGAAGTGGGGTGGTTTGTTCATCCACCACAATCATCCATGACAGGCTGGAAATCCCTGCTTTGGAGACTGAAACCCACTTGCTTCCTGCCTAAGCATAAGATACTCGTCGTGCTGATTGCTTTAGTGCTTAAGTGAATCCAAGGCAAAAAGAGCAGAGAAAGTAAAAGGGTACCATTCTTTGTGACATGGAGGAGTGTGATTTGCAAATGAATAAGGGCTGGCATTGTTTATCAGAAAGGGCTGTTTATCTGAAATGGGCTGCTTGCTAAATTCATTAAAATGGATAACCAAGAGACAAAGCTGGGCCTGAGAGAGAACTGGAACCTGGGGAGTTTCCTCAAAAGCAGCATTTCTTCTGGGGAATTTATCTGCATGTAAACTCATTAAATATCTTGTGCTGAGATTCTGGATCTTGAAATCCAATTATCTGTATCAATGACACTCAAGACTTCAGGACCTGAAAAGCCACTTTTTCAGGAAATGAAGAATCACACATACAGAATAACACAGAATAACATCTGATGGTGCTTGAATTGTAAATGTGTGAACTGATACTGCTCTGCAGTTGTTGGCCAGCACAAAAAGCAATATATCACTGCTCCCCACAACCTTTTTGCAAAAAACTGGATCAAAGAGTTACAAGTATTTGGCAAATAGCACTGCCATCCCTTTTACTCCTGAATAGAACGGGAAGAATTTTCTTCTTAGCCTCAGACCAGAAGTAACCATTAAGTCACCTGCTGTGTGATAGGCCACAGACTGGGCTTTCCTCCCCTTGTACGCTGCAGGGTAGGAAAACAGTGATGTTGTCCTTCATACCCTCCTGTCAGACCATTTCTTCTCTTCAGGAAAAAGAAAAATATTGCTTTATTTCAAGCAGTCTAAAAAATTGTAGGAAAGTCTCAATCTGGTTTACTAAAAGGCTTCCACTACTAACACTGAAATAAAATAAACTATCTAAAGGAACCAGAAAGGGATGTGCTTAAGTGGAAACCTTAGACACAAACTCTGTAGTGGAATGGAACAGTTTTGGTCTGCCAAGGTGTGAGAAGGGAGAACTAAACAGGTAACTGGTTTACAGAAATTAAGCAATGCTCCCCACTAAAAATAAAGCCCAGAGGAAATGAGTGGCAAGGACTGAAAGGGGTAAGAGGAAGTATTAAGACAGTGATCATACATTGGTCTTGGATTCTGTTCCTGTGAGTGAGCCACTTCTGTTCCTCAGAAGTTAATTTCCAAAGTGGAGCACACAAAGTAGAAATGTTGCTTTCAAAATTAAATAAATATTTTTCAAACTCAGATAAAACTGAACTCCTAAATTAATAGCAAAAAAATTTTTAAAGAATTTGAAGTTACTGTTCCAAGAACAACTGAACTGAGAAATATATTTCCTTCCATCTTGCTCTCTTAGAGCTTGAGCCTCCTCCCATCCCCTTTTCCAAAAGAGGTTTATAATTGTGACTCTGTGTGCAAGTAGCTGTCTCTCTTGTTCACTGTGCATGTAAGCTAGCTTATTTTAACTTTGATTTGAAACCACATCAAATCCCTTTTTTATTTATTCATCATTTTTCTTAGGATCAGTTCCACAAAATCCTTTCATGTACAGCATAATCACAGTTAAGTCTTGTCTAAGAAACTCCCGGGCTGCCATAGCAATTGGTTCAGAGCTCTGAGAGCTGAAGTGCTTCAGCCCATATGAAACACACCTCTATTTTTAACATACAAAAAACATTACTGAGGAAGGGAACACAAATATACTACCTGCCAAATCAAATTCTCACTGAAGCCTTAACTATGAATGAAGAATTTTTATTAAGGCATCGAAATTGCAATCTTTTTCTCAAAGGAGAATTTGGATTTAACCGTTTTGGAAACCTCTCCAAGACAAATCACACCAAGAACAAATCCTGGTCTTGTAACACGACAGAAGGTCATCAGTGGCAGTGTTTGTGAACATGGTAAGAACCTCATTACTGATACAGCATCTCTCACCTTGTTAGTGCCTCCAAATTTTATCAACAATCAGACATTTGCTTCGCTCTGAGCTGCTACAAAAACCCAGTTGAATTCTTAGAATTGCTGGAGACACTGAATATTCTGAACCTCCTGCATTTGACTCACTGACAACTTCCACATTCTTGAATTTCATGTTTGTCATTCTGTAATTTAGATATATAATGTGAAATGTGTAAGCCTTTACGTAAATAGCAGAGTCATTAAAACTCTGAGGTTTTGTTTTTTGGGGTTTTTTTTGTATCAAAACTAAAACCCTCCACACATTTCTGTTTAAAAAGCAAAATGTATATATTACCTTGAAATTTGGGCCAGAGTTGGAAGCATTACTGTCCTTCAATAATAACACCACCACCATTTCATGAATTCTGTGATGAAGCCCACATCAATTCTGATGTATTTGCACATCTGCCACCAGAACCTCCATGTACTTCCACAGACCAAATTCCTAGAATGTCACGCTGTTTCCAGCAGACATCTTGTTTGTCATGACAACAAGGGAAGATAAATGATTTTCAGATAACCTTTTTTTGGAGTCTCTGCTTGCTCTGATATTGTAACTCATGGTGCCTCTTTACCTGCATTGGTCTGTACCACAGATTGGGTAAGAGACAACTGCATGGAACAAGCAATAAATACTTTAAAATACCATTTTAAGCACCCCAACATAAGAAAAGCAACACAAAACCATTATAAACTAATGACTATTGCCAAGACTGCTAACCGGTTCAAGATGTTCTATTTATAAAATAATTTCAGAATTGAAATATCAACCTTTCAGCTGGATAAACAGAATTGATTCATTCAGTTATTTCAGGAGTATCTTTAATAAAAACACACGACATTGTTATTCTGCCTCGGAGCTGCCAGATAAAAGTAAATGCTTTAGAAATATAAAATATAGCAAAGGTTTTTTTAAATCTACCAACTCCATTTATTATGTACACCAGAACAGGACAGACCACCTACCTTTCTTCCCCCTGTGTTTAGGCGAAGAGGAGTTAGGAAGGGATCAAAAATCATATGGCTGGTTTCAATATTGACAGGTGACTGCCTTTTCCCAACAGAGCAAAGATTCCAAGCTGAGTTCACCAAACCCCAAAAGGAGGGCACTGCAAAATATAAGAAAGTGCAAGTTTAAGGGAAGTCTGAAAAGACTGGAGCAGTACATGCCAGGCAGATGGCCAGGTAATTAAACTTGTCAGATTGTCTGCGCACACACTTTGAAACTGAAAACAGGCAAATTCATTTTGCATTTGAAATTTAAAACTTCATACACAAAGACCAAAACATATGGTTTCATATAGTTTTGTATCAGGAAAGAAGGTGGGTTGGTTCTTTTCCTCTTAGATATAACCCCAGGTTCCATAATAAACAGCTCCTTTGCTATTACAGAATATTTACTGAGCAGTAATTCCTATTGCTCAGGTCTGTTAATAAACTTCTTTATATATTTTTAAAGTTTTGTGCCTGCTTTGCTTTCTCCTGCTAGTGACTCACTAGTCCTTATGCTAACTTTGCATATATTCCATGTGTCCTTGGACCGAAACTCTTCCATTCTACTCAAAAAAAAATACTTAAAATATTTAGAAAATTCATTAAAATACACAGAAATGTTGTAAGAGAAACACACACTGGGATACTGGAGAACAGGACTGCTCTCTAGAGGTTCTACCTATTTCTGTTCACCCAGATCCTTCTTTACATAAAGTTTTGATTTAGAAGAAATCTTGCTGGACAAGTCATGCTGTGGTGGTGAGGAAGGGTAATCCTTCCCTGGGCATGCAATGGCCTGGAACAAGGAGGAAACCCTGACTGGATAAACTGAGTTCCTTCCTGCTTTTCCTAACTGGGAAAAAAAAAAAGTAACGTAACTACATATTGCTGCTTATCTGGGAACTGCAGCTGAGGGTCCCATTGCATCTCACCTGCAATTTACAGACAAGATCAACCTGGACTTCTCTTTGGTTGCTGAAAACATTTCTGTAAATGAGTAAAGTGCAACCACAAGATACACAAAGGACACATTTAGATTCGTGTCTGCAACTTCAACCTTATCAGAACTGTTCTGTAGTTTTGTGTAGCAGCTGGAAATTTCAAAATCTTGTTGCGAGTCTTTTGACTTTAGTTTTTTCTTTTTGCATATTGCTAAAAGTTTTCATAGCCTTTAAGCCTCAAAGCGTTCTTCTGATGTCCAAACTGTGTGTGACAAAGCCTCCAAACCCAGACTGGGGAAGGCTGGGGCCCTGGGGCAGGATAGGCGCTTTGCCTGGTGGGTGGAGCTGAAAACAACCCACCTGGGCAATAAAAAGCTTTTTTTGTTGCTGTGGTTAGTTGGATGCAGGACTTTGTAGTGTGAATGTTTGCTCCTGATTATAGTTTTTGGCTCCTCTAGTGGGAGCCACATAGAATTTTGGCTGGATTTGAACCTCACATTTACGTTTGGCTTAACATATTGAGAGGATAGTCCTTGGAGGGGAGAAAGATGGAAAATACGTCTGAGTAGTGTAGTCCTAGGAAAAGGGTGATCTTGGTGAGCATTTTCCTAATGTGTTTCATGGAACTCAGTTCTTTTTGCCTTCAAAGTTTGGATGTATGTAGGTATAAAGCTTTGGTTGGGTTAATCTGTATTTCCTGTCACTTTTTTACAAAATTAGATATACTTTCTGGGGAATTCTTAGGTTGCTGCTTGCACAGCAAAACCTCCCTGTTAGTGTCTGTGCAGGAGTCATGGGAAGTGTTTTGCAGCTGTTGAGTATCTGCCTGCTCTAGTAGCTCAGGTGTTATCATCTACAGATGTTAACTCTTATTACAAAATATCTGAAAACTCAATTTTCAGGTTAAACTCTTTCTTTCTAGGTGCCAGCCTGTCTGTGCCCACAGAGGGTGCTCCAGGTGCAGGTGAATTCTAACAGCCATGATCGACATGGTGCAGCCAGCAGAGCTTAAAGCTGCCTTACATACAAATTTTATGTGACTATGTGCTACTAATACCTTATATTTGCTGGTGAGTTATCTGTTTTTTAACACCTGAGAAAGACAACTTAGCAACTCCTCTTAGGATGTACTGCATGAAAATCTCAGAGGAGGGATGATAGTGGAATTCTTTACAACCATGGGAAAGCAATGGTCAGGGAATAGCACCCAAAATGGGTGGAATTGCAGGTGCCCACATCAAATTGTGTCAGCAGTCTTTTATTTGAATAACAAACCCTGTGTGCTGCCAAAGAAGGTCAGATGGAAGGTCCTTAAAGTAAGTGAAACTTTGTGTGATCTGAAAAATAAATTGGCAGTAGGGTCTTAAAAAGTTTTTTGGCTCCTTTGTTTGCCCTCCCAGTCAATTTCCATTTCCACTCTGGACTGAGAAGCCTAGAGAAGCTCACAGAATATACTAAAAAAATAGTGCTAATGATCTGAAATTGAATAAAATTAGTGTAGTTAAAACCAAACCATCTCACAATTACTTGTGCTTTTTCTGAAGAGAAATACCACAGCAGCTCACTTCAGCTTTTGTAAGAGAGAAAATCCCTTTTATACAGACGCCTAAAATAAAAGTTTAGGTTAATTGAGAGACCCTGGTTTCCCCTGATAAATCCTCCTGTGGTGTTATTTAAAAAAACGAGTTAATGAAACTGTAGAGTTGTAGAATCAAGGGGGAAAATATTACAAGGGGAATCTATTGCTTCAGTGGTTTCTAGTATTACTAAAAAAACCCATTCTGGTAAGAAATATTCCTGAAATTGGTCAAAAACAAGTCTTCAGCAAGTTTTTAAAATAAATAAAAAACCTAGACAAGGGTAAGTACAGCAAAACAGCAAACCAAACAGGTCAGCCCATTACCTTCAAGTTGATAATAGTTAAACAATTTACGGTGTAACTGGGATTGACCTAGAAAAGCTGCACTGGAAAAGAGCTGCTAGGAGGGGATGTTTAATAATGCCATTCCTGTTCCTGACAGGGAACCCTGCATTCTGTGCCGTGCCTGTCACAACAGCCTGGAACTTGAGGAGAGGGAGCTGCAGAGTTGTGGGGTTGCCCTGCAAAGGACACAGCTGTCCCCAGACATGTGAGTCTGAGCTGAAATTTTTGATTCCTCCCTAAACACCCCAGACTCGAGCTCCAGGACCTCTCCAGTCCTGCTGCTGTTTCTGGGCACACAAAGAGAAAAGTTCCCCACTGCTGCACTCACCCCACTGATCAGAGTGACTCTGCCTGTGCTTCAGCCCAGGGTTAATTAAGGATGACTGACTTAGACACTGCACACCTAAGTTAACTAGAGGATGGGGATATTAAGCAATATTAATGTCTGATTACATTTAATTAAAGTAATTAGTGCTGCTGCTTAGATGCCTAAAGTGATTTAAAATTATTCAGAACCGTAATAGAAAAATCTAAGAAGGTTCATGTAAGAAACCAAGGCTTAAATTAAACATACATACTGAATTAACTGTTTAGTCTGAAGAAATTAGGTATATGAATGTAGGAAAACATATAAAATTATTAATTATTTTTTATTCCAGTTTAACTAGCAGACAGGGTTCTACTTGGGATTAAGTCACTAATGAAACAGTGTCTCCTTTCTCACAATTAGGTTGTATTTCCATAAAAATCTACTCATGTGTGGAATATGCTGCTTTTTTGTGCGTGGACCTCTGAAACATTTTAGACAGTTCCTGTGCTGTACAGGAGCTACTGTGACTCCAGTTTGCATGCAAGCCACATACCAGCTCAAAATCTCATTTAACAAGGTGCTCCAGCTCCTGGTTATTGTACCCAAAGCCTGAATATAGCAACTGTGTCATCTGTACTTCCTCTCTAAATCCCCCTAAACTTGCACTGCTTGGGAGCTGAGTTGTTGCAAGCATGTTCCACACACATCAGGTCGTAAGTTTGTGTCTGACCAATGCCTTCAACCTTCTCCTAACAGAAAATTCAGAGTTTATTTCCTCTGTATGCTGGCACACTGGGGATAACAGATTTGTGTGTGTGTGTGTGTGTTATAAGGTGAAGTGAATTACTTAATTTTGTACCTGTGCAGGAATCTCTGACATCTTTATTCAGTCTGTATCTTATTGCAGCTGCGTTCTTTTCAATTTACTGGGAACAATTTATATTGAGATAAATGAAGACGCTTGAGTATCAGCGTGACACAACAGGATGAGAGATTCTGATGGCTTTTACCAAACCTATGCATAACAGCAGTGAAAGAAAAGCAGCTAGAACAATAAAACAAGGATTGAGAGCTACTCTGGTGATGAGTACCAAGGATTTGCTGAAATAAATACGAGCCTCCCCTCTCCAGAGGAAAGCAATGAGGGAATGATGTCCCAGAAGGATGTCCTTCCATTGGGACAGCAAACTTGCAGATAAGCAGAATGGTATTGCCTGCAGGGAACAGTCTGCATTTGTGCTGAGGGGAACCAGCAGTTTCCCCAGGATGGGAACAGGGGTGTGCTGTGTATGACATCTGAATTGCTTGACTGTAATAAAAAATTATGCTGGACTCAAAGGTCTGGGTCCTGGAAGGACTGTGGACAAGTATCCTGTGTGAACTGACTGGGTCTGAGCAAGGCAAGGACTCTGCTTTAGCAGCAACTATAGAAGCAACACTTTTTGCATCCAAAAAATGTGTAGACTTGGTGCTTGGGGCCATGGTTTAGTGGTCAGCCTGGGGTGTTTGGTTAAGGGCTGGACTCTATGACATCAGAGGTCTTTTCCAACCTTAGTGATTCTATGATTGTATAATAAGTATCCCACTACACTGAATTCAGATCTCTGTAGGAAGGAAAAGCCTTGTGTAGTTGATTTTTATGTAACCCAGTGAAGAACTAGATAGAAATGAAGAATCTTATTTAAATGGACACCAGAATTAAGGTGTTCTGGGTTGTTCTGAGCCTTTGTTTAAACAGGAAAAAGAAGCCAGAAAACTTCAAATTCAGGAAATAAAGGAGGTGGCTGGAAGTAAGGGAGCATCTTTCAAAAAATGCTGTCCAAATAAGAAATATGGAAAAGGTGATAAACTCTGACCAGTTAAATATAAAACTAAAATAAGACATGCCAGAAGAAGATATTGAAGAACAATTTTCTAAGTCTTAAAAGCCACCAATAACTTTTCTAGGAGTATGAGAAGCAAGGACACTGCCTGCGTGTGTAGGACCAGCTGGTGATCAGGCTGTAAGAGCAGCACAGGGAACATTATGTGGCACTAAAGCTGTATCAGTTCTTTTCCTTACTGCTCCCAAAAAGGTGCCAAGGGATGTTCCCACACAGGAGCTTCTTTATGGGGAATGAATCTGAGAAACTGTCTCAGAATCAAGCATCAGAAAAGTGACTTCTAGTATAAACAGATAAAATGAACAAATTAATTCAGGTCAGGCAGAACTCTAGGATGAATATCACAGTGATGTGAACTGCCAAAATACTTGCTTAAAATCTGCATCAGGCTTGGAGAGACAAAAAATGGCAAATGTGATCCAATTTTTATGGTGTTTATTTTTATAGATGCTTGTTTTTCCCAAGATATCTGCTACTGATCCCTGTCAATGACATGAGGTGGAGTCTAGGCAAGACAGTCATGTCATTTCTGGTTTACTGCACCAAGCCTGTAACTTGCAGGAGCACAGATTCTCTGAATTTAAGTTTCTCCAGAGTTCATGAATTTAAATGAAAGGTGTCAACTTATCCATGCAGCACATCTTTGTTTATATTTTTAAGCCTTAGCACTGGCCCTGGCAATGGCATAAAACAGCATTAGATTGTATTTGTGCAGTGATTATTCTTGCCCTGTGTAATTACTGGTCCCTCAGATAAGATCTCAAGCTACTTTATTGAGGCTGGGAATTGGAACCACAGAGAGAATCAGTAATCTATGTACATCAATAAAGCAGTCCATTAATTATTTCCACCTACTCAGCTTGAAGAAAATTATCATACTGATGCCTCTGGATAGCCACATGACCTGCTCTGCCTCTACATAAAAGCCAAACGTAAAGTCATAAAGGCATTGAGAGATAAATCAGGGACACCAAAGAAATGACAGAGCATAGAATGGCATTCATCTCAGTAATTGGTCACAGAAATCTCCAGACTGCAGTAATACCAGACAGTATCACAATGGCTTCAAATTTGAGAACTGAAAGTATTCTGATTTCTTTTTAAACAGCAAAGGGTTGATAGCTGAAATATATCCTCCAGAGTAAGACAGCATTGCCATTATTCAAAAGATAGTAAAAAATTTAAAGATTTTCATCCCTATATCTTGAAACATATAAAAAATTAAAATTTTGAAGAACTCCAGCAGCATATTACATACTGCTAATTCCATACTCATAATTCCATACTGATCTGTTCAAATGTTATCTTCCCTCTGTATGAAGGATTCTCAATGACAAGAAGAGTTCAACCACTCCACTGGTTAAATGAGAGATAACAGAAAACTGGAAGGGGAAAATGAGGATTTAAGATTCTGGAAAGATACTGTCTTTAAAAAGTGGTAATTTTCTGCTATGCCTTTAATAGAGACATCATGCAATGCCCTCTTCAGTTTAACTTTTAAATTATGGCTGCTTATTTATGCCTAATTAAGCATTTTCTTAAATTAAGAGTATTACCTGGAAAAAAAGTATTTAGCAATCACAATTAGCGACCTCTGGCCCTACAAAGCTTTTGCTTATTTTTATCTACACATTTGGGATACAAGTCTAGGACATGGTACCACTCCTTTCATTACACTGATTAAACCAGACTAATTCACTTCTACAAATTATGCTAATCTTGTGGTAAAGAGTAGTTGTATAACAGTATGTAATTACATTTTTCTCTGCCACACTGTGGTGAGTTCACACATACTAAAGCTATACAATCAAACACTAATGCTTCTGAAAAATATAGGTCAGCTGCTTACAAAGATGTTTACAGATGCTTTTCATATTGTCTTTTCTCTATTGCATTATTCATATGGCAGGAGGAGGAAGGGGCACCCACAGGGAGAGGTATATCCAGGTCCAAAACTAAGCAGCTACCAATCTTCTAGGGCCAGGGTTGCTGAAGTTCTGAAAAGAGAATGTGTATCTCTCTCAATTCTAGTCAACAAGATACTACAGTCTTGGGGGAAATGGGATTTTCCATGTAATGTGAGTGGAGTTCCTGCTGCTGAAAGATTTAGCACAACTATGGCAAAAATGAAAACAGATTAAAGAACAGTTTGGTCTAAAGGTTAAGAAGCAACTGGGATGTTTAGTGGAGCCGGCACAGATTGCTCATTAAAGTGTCAGTCTTGGGTAAGGAAAATCCTTCTTGGCAAATGAGCTAAAAATGAGAAAGGGGAGGGGAGGAAGGCAGCAGCCTCTCCCTCTTTTCCATCCCCAGTTCCTGTGGGCTGGGTCTGTGCCCTGTCTGCCTTTGAGTGGGACACTGGGCTCCCTTCCTCTGCCTGCCAGTGCCCGGGCTGTGGGTATGACTAATGAGCTGCCACCAATTACTGCCACTCAGCGGTCAGTCCCTCAGCCATCAATCACTGCCAGGGTTCAACAGATTCCCTTGAACCAGGCACAATCACAACTGAGAGCATTTGCCTGGCCCTCCCTCTAATTTGGGGGGTGGAAAAGGTGGGGGGAGAGTTTGGCCTGGGGTTGAAGCACAGACTGAAAGGGAAAAAGATGAAATGCAAAAACGAAGCTGTGATGGCCGTTCTGGACTTGAAGCAGGGCTTTGCATTAAAATGCAGGAAACAGATTTTGAGCTATCCTATGATCTCTAATCTTTCCTCTTCATGTTCTTCATCTTTGGGTTTTCTGTAGCTCATGCTGTAAAACTGGGGACTATGGCTGTGCTGTTAAAATGAGTGACTGTTCTGAGGCAGGATGAGTGAGATGTAAGACTTTAAAGAAGATCCAGAAGAAAGGTGAAGAAAGCCTCAAATAGATGAAATCAAATAGAAAAAGTTGTTCAGAGAAAAGTAATTTGGAACTTATTGTTTTAAGGGAAGAGAAAAGACTGCTTATCCAGCAGATACCTTGAGCTCTATTCTGTAGATTCAGCTTTATTTTAATGTCTTTGGGATACTATCGATCCTTCTGCTGAAAAATATAAATGAAAGTAGGAACACAAAAAAACCCCAAAAAGACAGCATATTTATTCTACCTAAAGTGCTTTTTCTGGGTATCCCAGTGCCTCACAGTACACTGTTACTAAAATAACCACAACTCTCAGGTAGTAAGTTGGAATTTAACTATTTATTGCCAAATCCAGGGCATGCCTGCTAGTGCTCCCTTTATTAGGATGGGTTTAATGAGTATTCTCACTCTGGAACTGCAGGGCATTAGAAGATTCAGTCTGGAGAGGGCAGGTGTGAGGGGCAGGTGTAAGGAGCACTCAGGAGGGGTTAACCAGTCCCATTCTCCAAGGCATTTGTTCGTGTGATAGCAACCCCTCAAGAATTGCGTGTAGCTGTGCACTATTTTGGCTTCCCACAAGACTCCTGCAGTTAATGACAGCCAGGGAGACAGAAATGTCCAGACTCTGCTGACTTGCAAAGAGAAGTGAGGAGCCAGCACAGAGTTCAGCACTGAGTGCTGCAGTGTGTATCTGTAATGACAGTTCAAGACAGGAACAGCGATGTTCTCTGCTCTGGTGTTTAATTGCATTCCTCTGACCCCATCCCACAGGGCTCTGGCTCTGCCTGGGGATGCTGCTTCTGTAGTGAGATTACCAAAACTCTGTAACTTTGATTATTCTTGGAAAGGCCAGAAGTGAGCACAGCTGACTTGATGCACTTACTCACAGGCTGGAAAAAATGTTGGCTGGGCAATTCTGATCTCTTAGAAGCCTGATCCTGGTGCTGCCAAGCCACAACTCTAAACAGAGCCATTACTACAAAATATTTTGGAATGGAAAGAAACCTTGGCTTCCCCTCAATGGCTACATCAAACTATTCAGCTAATTGCTGTCCAGTGATTGATCTTTCACTGAGTGATCCATTTTCCTTTGCGTGGTGAAGACTCTGAAGATCTGATATTTCTGTTGGGGCAGAATCCAGTCCCTGCTTCCCTGACAACCTGTTTTACACACAGTATGTGGCACCCAGCCCCTGCAGACAGGCTGCTGAGCACAGCAACCAGCTTAATCCTTATCTAAGGAAACTTCCATGTTCATGGAGAATCCAGATCTCTTGTACCCAGAGATTCATTTGCAATACTTTTCCGTGTTTCTCTGTGTGCAACAGGCAGAAGCACAAAAGGCTTTGTGGTCGCTCTCAGTTGGGATGAATCTGGTTTTATGGGAGTCTCAGTAACTAAGGAGCCTGTAGGGAAGTCTCACTTCTGTTCTCTCTTCCTCCTGAGCCATGTTTGTATCTTGCGTGTCTCTAAAGCATCTTTGCACAGGAATTACTCTCTGGGATGTAATGGGATAGCTGGGTGCAGGTGTATTTCTTGCTTCATGCCACATTATCTGATTTCTGTATTCTGGACTAACACACTGCCTAGGAAACAGAACTGTTTCTTACCCAAGAAGTTCCTGCATCACCAATCAGCTGAATGTCAGATGGTCACTACTATGATGGGTGTAAGGCTGGTCATTATTTACCTAATTTTCAGAAAGGCTGAAATGTGTTGTCTGAATTATCTGAAATCAGGTGAAAATAAGGGAAGGTAGGAAATGATGCACTTTTTCTTGAAAAAATGGGCCTATTATATAATCTAAAAAAGTCTGTCAGTGTGGTTACTAGTCCAGAAAAATTGTTTATAAACAACATAAATACTGAATAACTTCTTAAAGAGGAAAGAAACTGCACTGCTGCAAAGCTATCTGTAAATCCCCTGCAAACTAGAGAATAAAAGAGATTATTCACCTTCACCAAATAGCTAAAATGTGACACACAGATGGGAAGACATTCTCACATTACACATAACCTACTCTTTGAGTTCCAAACCTGCTTCTGCTTGTTAGAGCTGTTCGCAGGGGTCTGTCCATGGCCCTCTTGCCTTTTCTAGAAAATGCAAGGCAAATGCTACATTTATTCATGTTTTACATACTATTTAAGTAAGTTTTCTGCTTTTAATCCTTTATGAGCTTGCCAGTGTCAGAAAATCCTCTACCATTGGATTAATTGCCATATGTGATGCTCAAGTATACTGCAGGTTTTTTATTGACAAGGTCACATTTCAAACCTTTTGGTCCATTAATGCATTCAGTCTTGAATTGTGCTGTGAATCTGAACTTCCAAACAAACTTGCTGATCTTGCTGAGGCTGCTTTTGGACAGAGATACAGCAAATGCTGCTTTCTGCTGTCAGTGAGGAAACATTCTGAAAATATATTTGTTTTCACAAGGTTGTGAAGGTTCTTAAATACTCACCTAAACGTGTATTTAATGACAGTAGTAAGTGTGTTTTCATTTACTTTGAAATTTCTGTCTTGGCAGTTGAACAACAAAGGAATGCTATGTAGCTCTCCCATCGGACAGGAGAAATGGGAATGTTCTCAAGCTGGTTTCGTCTGAAAACAAACCAACCAATCCCTTCCAAAATCCCTCCAACCCCCCAAAAATAGAATGGAGGTGGGGAAGGAAGCAAAAAAATACTTTAGGCATCGTTTGGGAGTGGAGAAAGGGAGGAGAGTGCTGGATGTGATGGGACAGTGCAAGCAGGGCAGTGAGGTGAGGAGGGCATGACTGACCCACTGCTATCCCACACCCTTTGGAAAAAATGATCACCTGAAAATTTCAACAGCAAGATTCAGACTGTAGAGCTGAAATTCATGTTGAACTTAGCACAGATTACAGATTTTGATCTCTACTCTCACATCCTTTTTCTAAATTTTAAACCCACTCTCTGCAAAAACCAGGTAAAAGTGTACATGTCTCTATCTACCTTTAGTTCCGTTACAGGGACTACATCTTAAGTGCTAAGAAATTGCAGTAAGACCAGAACATGAATGATTTTTTTATTTTTCATGCCTGAATTTAAGAAAAGGCCTTTTCAAGTTCTCTTATTAAATAAGAAGTGCTGAGTTAAACCATGCCAAGGCATTCCCTTAACTATTCCACCAAAAATTAGCCAGGAGAGATGGATCATGTGCTGTTAAAGGGTTTGTGTGTTGTGCCAGGGCTCTGAAATGGGCAGGACCTGCTTTGTGCAGAGTGCAGAGTCTGCAGTCTCCTTGGAAATGGCTTGTGGGGTGGATGGGGGAGAACAGGCCAGAGGTGACACAAAGGAGCCAGAGCAGGACAATGGTGGGGGCTGTGCCCTAAAGCAGGGCTGAGTATCAGGGCAGAGAGCAGACCCCCAGGACAGGCTGCTCAGGGGAGGGATGGCTTGAACACAGCCCAAGGAGGCTGTAGGTGTGAGCCAAAGGGCCAGAAAAGCACAACTCTCAGCAGCAACTGAGTCACAAGATCAACTCTGCTCTGAGTGCAGCAGCAGGAATGGATGCAGGGAACGGTCAAGGAGTGGATGCTCCCTCCTGGATGTAAGACAGGGTTTGGGAATGTGCTGCTGTGCTGCCCTTGGTGCATGAAAACACCCTGGCACAGGAGTAACTGAGCTGTGGATGTCAGGTGTGTGCTCAAGGTTAGCTCAAACAGCACTGCAAACAGAACCCTCTATTATTTCCAACTAGCAACTCCACAAACTGACTGAAGAACTGTTTAGCACAGCAGTGATCTTTCCAGGGCCCGCCCTATCCAGCTGTTTCCCTAACCTGTGGGTTGAGCCGTCTTCACAGCTCAGTGTCAATCACACAGCATCACAAAAAATGCTGCTCATCTAACCAGGGCTGGCAGGGGCCCTGAGTTTGTAAGGCAATAACCATGTGACATTTTCTTTCTGTGGCTTGTGAGGACTTATTTCAGCTTGTGCAAAGTGCCAGTAGCCAGCAGGGCATGAACATCTTTTGAGCTGCAAGGTAACTGCTCCACCTCAAAGAACACCTCAGCAGCACCCAACATCCTCCAGCAGTGCAATGGGACACTGGTCAGAGGGGCAATGCCAGGGTGTGGAATCCTAAAATCTCTTGGGAGGCACAAAGAGCAGAATCTACTCTCTGTGTGTGTCACAGAGGGCCCATAGCTCTGGAACGCTCCCGACGGCCCACTCCTGCCAGAGACTGCATCAGCTCAGAAGGAATGAGCATCAACTGCTTCCAAGGGAGATGTGTAAAAGATAGTGGATGTTGCCTTTTTGGCAGCCAAGATTCACTGTAAGATAGTGCCTTAGAGGCTTTATTACTTGTGACCTTCACACAGAACAGAATACATCTTATTTTCTGGATACAGCATTTGATGGTCTTTCCAGCAGTAGAAGAATAAAATCATACCTGCCGTATGAAAAGAGGTTTAGGAAGAGAAGTGTTAAATGGTTACATCCAGATTGATTAGAAAATTTTTAACTATGTACATGGAAAAGACTGCAAAGATGTCAAGAACCTTATGGACCCAAGCTTCTAAATAAACTCTGAAATTTATTACAAATATCAAATACACCAGGTAATAAAAAAAATTGCCTAGAGGCAAAATCTGTAGCTTCATAATCACTGAAAATATAAATTTTAGTTGACCTCAGTGTCACAGGCTAATATTTTTAGAAATTAAAATATGAGCAGAATAATCCTGAAAACAGAACTGACTGAACTAGTTCATGGTAATTCCTTAGACTTTGGAACTACCAACTCTTAACTGTTCCTACATAATTTTTTATTAAGAAAAAATTCTTCTGACTTAAGTTTCCACTTGATTTTTTAGTTTTAATTTGAATTAGCTGAATAAACCTACAGTTTCTCTGCACTTGCCAAAGAGCTGTTCAGAGCAAACTGGTTCCATACACTGACCAGTACCTTCCATCAGTGTACCAGTCTGGTTTTAACACAAGCAAAAAATAAAGTGCTCATTTTCAAACACAAATTGTATTAACTGACCCAAATACATTTAGTGTTAGTGGCATGATTTCAGTTTGTGCTCTCAGTGAAAAAGAGAACACAGACTCTTACTCATGGCCACAATGTTTATTTTTCTATAAGAGCCTGGTGTATTTCAGGTATCTGGCAATGTGATTTATTTTTATTTATACATTTCTAGTAGAGGTAATATCCAGAAGGCTTAGTAAGTACAGATTAGCTCTGTTTAGTGCTCTTACTTCTGTTTAAACTTCTAACACAAAGCTACCAAAGTTAGTAATCATAAAATCCATTAAAATTGCCATATGCAAATTCACTACAGGTATTTACTATCAAGAGGTTTTTTCAGTATGACCTGTCCAAAGAAAACATCAGTCTTGCCAACCAAAATTGTATTTTTCTGATTTATTTAGCCAAGTTTCAGCACTGCCCCAGCCAGAGAGGAAATGGAATGAATTTTTGACATTTTTGGGACAAAGAGAACTTTTAAAGATAAGCTTTCCATCTCGATCTGTGACAATACATACAATAACTTTTTGATCTGAGCTTTAAGAAAGGTATTTTAAGAAGTTCCTACCTTGCTTTTCAAACAGCTGTAGAAATATTGCTGAATGGGAGTGGTATACATGGAAATAAAATCTCTCTTGGCCTGAACTCATCTAGCAGAAGAGCAGCAGGAGTTTAGCAACTATAAACTACATGTAGTGACTAAACTTGCTCCACTCTGCTTGTCTTCTTTAACAGAAAAGAATGAACATGTTATGAGGAAAATGTGCTTATTTCAGAAATATTTTCAAAGTAGAAAGCTGAATGTGAATCACAAAACCTTAGCAAAACAAACAAATACTCTCATGGCTGGTATTAGCTGTACTATTTTCCTAAAATCTGGACTGTACTACCCGAAGTTTCCTTGGCAATTTAACTTTTGTGCGAGAGGAGCAGGGAAAAGTCTGAGTCTCTGAGGCAGGCAATTGTCATTGGAGGCTTCACCTCCATCAATAGTGATGCCTTTTCTTTGTTCTGCACTATTTGCTGTTGTCAGCTGAGGTAACAGATGTATCTATTATGCTGCCAAAGGAAACCAGCAGAGCAATAGAACGACAATTCCTGGACCACTTACAACCAGCCTGCTACAAGAGAAGTATCAATTTAGTTTCTGTAGCATTAACTGTGGCCAATTTAATAGGAAAAAAAAGGTCTTTATACGTAATTCCTTGGGATTTGGCCCAGTGATTTGCTTGTCAGTCTCATGATGTGAAATAATACCTTTTGCTGTATTTGCGTGCAAGTTATTTCAGAAACTTCACAAGGCCTGGTGTTCTTGTTACACCACTGATTTGCTATGATTGTGATTTTTAGTAATAATCACTCATTTGAAACCTTCAGCCTCAGCACATAAGTTTGAAAATCTTAAAAGCTTTAGAAGGAAACAGTACAATTTTAGTGCTTACAGCTAAGTGCTTCTCTGAAGCACAGATACATTCTGAATACACAGCACTTGCCAAAAGATACTGAATAAGCTGTCCACATGTAATGCCAAATTTATGCCTGGTATCTCTTACAATCCCTGAAATTCCCCCTTTAACTTCCACATGTTTCATGCATGTTCAGGTTTTGCTGTGTAGCCTATAATAAAATCAAAATGGGCACAACCTTTTAAATGGAGGGGATAATTTCAGGTGCCTGAGGAAGAATCTCTGGTTTTGTTCACACAATTGACTTGGCCTGTTTTCACTTTCTCTTCCTTCATAAAATACACTCCCAATCTGTGAGAAATAAAACTCCATGAACTGTAACCTCTGGGAAATATCTTCTCTGATACCATCTGAAGCTGCTTCTGCTGGTGGAAGGATTTTTGTGATGCATTTGAAATCAAAAGTTCTTATGAAATGTTGTCTGGATAGAGCAGTTCAGATGGACTGACTAATGCTCCAGTCCCCCGCACTCATCACAGACCGGCCTGGGCATCTCCACAGATGCCAGTGGTTAGGAAGCCTCCACTCCTAGAAATTTCTTTGAAAAAGTAGGAAGCACAGTTTTACGCAGCCTAGTGAGGTTTCTTTAAGGTCTCTTTTTCCCTGAGGTAACACTTCCTATAACTCCTTAAAAGTCTGAAAACGCTCTGTAACTCATTAAGCAGATGAGCCTCATTTTCTGCACTCAAAACAAACAGATCAACTTCCAAGGCAACTGCTGCTCTCCTCAGGCTGAGGCTGCATTAAGCTCACGATCAAAGCAGGTGTTAACAGTATTAAAAACCCTACATATTTTGGTGGACTCAGTCTTTTCCTGGGAACTATTCCTGATGTGGATGTTACAGCTGGCTCTTCCACACATGTGTGACTGATCCACTTCTACCTGCTCAGGAGCTGCACTTTCTGGTAAAATCATGGTCCCTCTCCAAGCAGGAGAAGGGGCTTCTCCTCAAATCTTTTGCTGAAGTTTTTTCACCCTCAGGTAAAACCACCTGGATGGTAAATCCTAGACCTTGGGATCCCTGAAAACTTACTTGGGTACTACAAACCCTGTGGACATCCAACCAATAAGAAAATCACCTAATGAGGACACCCAAAGTTAGGAGAAGATACTTGTCATGTCCCACCAGATCCCTGTCACAAAGTGCTTTCAGGTAACAGTTAAGATTTAGGATAATTACTGCAACTTGCTAGCATGAATACCAAACCCTCCTTAATTTGAGATACACAGCATATTCCTATCTGGTTTATTTTTAAACTGAGTATTCTATATTTAACTTCTTTTCGTAGTCTGAGGTGCAAGAAAATTTGATTGTAGCAAACCATCTGTTAGATGAGTTTTGGTGCATTACCTTCATGTCAGATGTCACCTTGTCTTGTTCTGTCTGCTCTCCTATTTCCATACTAATCTCTCTGCTAACTCAGCTGTGTGAAGCAGTATCTGATGGGATGCTCCATGGTTCACATTTAATAACTCATAAGTTAAAAATCCCTCACAATATTGAAGCATGGAAACTCAGAAATACATTTAGCTTCTTAATCTGCACATACAGATCCTCATATTTTGTCATTAATGAGGTTTAATTAAATACATTGAAACTCCTGAGTTTATCAGAAGTTTTAAAATTCTTCCTTCTTTTTTCTAGTTCTTGTTATCCCTTGCACATTAGCATTTCTAAATTGTATAGAAATCTTATTAAATTTTGCATTAGAAAACAAATTCCTCAAATTGGCAGTGCTTGTACTGGCCACTGACTGTACAGGACCATGTGGCAGTGGGCACAATAAATAGGTTTAAAATTAAGTAAGCTTCTTTCCACTCTTAAATGATACCCATATTTTGGACTTAGACTCAACCTTAAATGAGACGTAAGTTTAAGGCAGCTTCCCTGAAATCCTGCTATAAGATAAAAGCACAAAACACCTACCACAGCTTTTAAGAAAGCAAAATATGGCAAGCTTCATAAGCCTATTTCTAATTATCAGTTTTACCATTTGCCTTGACTTTTCCAGAAGGAAAATAAATTGTAATTTCTAGTTTTGCTTCTAATCCCTGAATCTGGACATCTCTGAAGGGTGATCACCCCCTCTTAGATGCTGACAGAATCCATCATTTTCATCTGCCTGCTCTTCACTGTGCACATCCTGCATGTTAAAATTAACACCAACACTGGCTTGTCCTTCTAACACTAACATGCAAGCTTGTCACTTCTTCACATTAAGACATATTTTCTCTTTTCAAAATACCTTCAAGCTGACTACTAATTCTCCAGTCCTTGACTTCATAGGCAGTATAAAATTTTAAATGGTAACTCAGTCATCTTTTGATGGGCTGAAAGGGAGAGCAGAGTATGATGTTGCCAATAGCATGCTGTTTGCTCAGCGGTAAAGTTTATGGAGTACTGCTTTATTCAGACAAATTATTAGGTTCAGTACAGGTGGTAGCTGGATGACACACAGTCATGATGTACAGAAAATCCATACCCATTATCTGGGAGCGTCTTCTCACCATGAGAGCTGTGAATTTACAGCTGGAGCTCTGGCCAACAGTGACATTCAGCAGGGAGCCTGTGCCACTCCCTTTGTGCAGGGCAGAAAACTCACAAGCAGAAAAGGTTGTCAGGAGGATCTATTAGCTTTTTTTCTTTTTTTATTATTAAAACTTCTGACGTATTTTTTTTCTTTACAATTACTAGCAGGACTACACATGGGGGAAGAATACAGTTTGCTAATATCCCCTCAGTGTAAGCACCACATTTTCTTTTGCTACAGTGAATTGCATGAGCTCCTTATTCTGTTGTTTTTAAACTGAGCCTGTCCTCATCATTCATAAGTCAGTATGTGCTGTACTTGCTGTTTTTATCTCATTGATAAACACAGCCACTGCACAGAAACATTCGGGTGCAGCCTATTCATAACCAACTCTTCTGTGTCCATTTTGCATCATTCCTTGCACCAGCACTTTCACATCATGGGCTGTCTGCTGATTTTCTGGATACATTTTTTGTTTTCAATGTCACCAAAAGTGCCTGAAACTTAGAAACTGATTTAGAAAGTGGTTCTCCTTCTTCTGTTAAATGGCTGAAAGCCTGAGTGCCTCTTTATCAGTCTAAACCAGACTTTGGGTAGACACTGTGCTTTTCCCTTTAGATGGTCTTTGTATCTTCTATTTTGAATAGAAGGCAAAAGGATAAAGTAGGATTTCAACTTTATCAGCAGATTCCAACTGTTTCTCTAATGCGGACATAGCTTATTTTATTCTCCTTTAAGACAGAAACTTTTACCACCTGCAAGGCGTTCGCACCCCTGAACCCCTGCTGAACCCCTGAAAATCTGCAACCCCTATAGAGGTTCTGATGAGGACATGGGGTCAGGAAAAACTTGTCAACTTAGCATTTCATTTGCTGCTGCTAACACTCCTACCAAAACATGGTAAAGGACAAATACTAATTGCAAGGAACGGGTTCTGAACTGGTGAGGCTCTGGTCAAATTAATGGAGTTATGCTGACTTTATTAAGAGGTAAGGGTTTGATTCTCCACTATTTTCCATTTCTAAAATACAGCCAACTTAGCCTTAACCTCTAATATTTTTTGGATGAATTGCTAAATCCTCCGATGGCACTACTTGCTGAACATATAGCATAAACAGCATTCCTCCTTATGTAGTTCTTGACTGACCCAGTTTCTCTGTTCTGAGAAATTCTGGCTGCTGTCTCTTGCTTTCATGTATTGTGCTGCATTCTCTAATCCTCACTTGTCCTCAAGAGACTTGATGCCAAGTACAGGGCTGCAGCTCCCAAAAGAATGACGACACCACTTCCAATTCAGCCTCCACTGGTTTCACCTCGTGGATTGAGGAACTGGATGATTATGACACCTTTGATTTCCTTGGATTTCACATACTCCAGGTGACAGGAATAGTATCAAAAAGCCAAGGTAAAAGGGGCAATCTATTAAGGTGGAATACAGTCAAGTGTGACTTGTACATGCCTTTCTGTCCCCCCAAAATAGGTTTCTGAATGTTCTACAATTCTAAATTACTTTCCAACAAAATTTCCCTCAAACTCATGGTGTGGACTCCTGAACTCTCAGGCCCTTGGCTGTACCCAAAACCCGTAACTGACATCTTCATTTTTTTCTTCTGGTAAGATAAGAAAGAAATATATAAAAAAAGCATGCTCTTCTGCCTTTTCTCTGTAATGTCATTTATCTTGCTGTGATTCTTATGACAGCTTGTAATGCTTCCAGAACTTGCATTTCAAAGCACTTTTCAAAACTCCTTTTGGATGCCAGGGTCTGCCCTCAATTCACCCAGCTGAAAAGCAGCCAAGGGGTTTGAGGAGCGGCAGAGATTTATTTCAGGAGAGTTAAAGGTGGAATAAGCAGTGTCTGGTTGCCTCCCTTCCCCTTCAGCAGTTCTTAAGGTTGGGCTTAGCTCTTCCAAAGCCTTGGGGGTGAGCTTGGCCCCAGGTAGGACAGGACAGGATATAAGGCCAAAGCACCATTCTCTCAGCTTCTGCTGAGGAAGGTTTATCAGCTTCTGAGACTCAAATCCCTCAATGGCAGAAAGGAAAATACTTTGGAAACCTTCATTGTCCCTTCTCTCTTCCTGGAGAGAGAGAAAGCATAAGGAATACGAGCCACAGGAAGTGGCACAATCAGGACTGTTCATGGGAACTGAGGGTGAGATCTGTGTTACACGTAGAAAACCAGAGACTGCAACAGGAATGTTCTTTAGAACCAAAACAGAAATTAATTTAGAGTCTATCCTTTTCAGACTAGTAGATATTCTGCAGTGGCAACCCATGTTATCTGATTTAAGTCATTATTCAAAACATTGGGGGGATGAAAACACGAGGCTACACCCTTTATAGTTATTGCTCAGTAACCTGGATGATACTAAAGACGTCATCAAGGAAGGGATAAGAAGTTTAACTTCTTCTACCACTGTACACTAATTAAACTGTTTAGTGCAGAGATCAGCATAAATAAGGAATTAGCAAACAATGCTGTGAGTAAAGGATAATTTGTAATATCAGCAAATTGATGCACTGGGCTCAGATACTGTAATTTGACTGGCAGCGCTTATATTAAGTTTTGGCAGCATTTAAGCAGACTGGGAGTGCTGTGATGAAGCTCAAGCGCATTAATCCAAGCTCCAGCTCTCGTTAATACTGATGAGTGAAGGCAGTTAATTGAATTATGTATGAAGTACTGCTGATTAAATATTTCACTCCTTGCTATAGAATTAACTCTGCTTTATTAACAGCCACTGTTGTCTCTAATAGTGAATGTCAGAGGGACCTTTTCTCAGCCATCCACTTTCATTTTTTCTAACCATCTGCTCAGGTTGCTTATCTATGTACACATCTATTCCTGCTTGTATTGGCCCTTGAAAGAAGCATGTTTCTTCTCCCAAATGGTTGTGTGATAGTGTAGAAGTTTTATTTCCTTACAGAACAGGTTTCAATAAAGCTTTTAAATTAATTTTTCTCATTGTCAATAGAATAGGATTTATCGATTACATAAACACAGACTTTTGATTTATACCATCTCAAGAATGAAATGCAGCATTAATAGGCAATTTTCATTTTGCTTTGATGCTGATTTCTACTTTTAATTTTTATAGCATTTTAAAAAATTGTACATAAAACCTCTGTTAATGAGGAAGAGAAAGGAGAAATCCAGACACATAATCTCAAGTTACAAAGAAACTGAAAAGCAGGGCTTTTACAAAATAAATAAACCAGTGTCCTTTCAGGAACTCTGCTGAACAACTACAAGAATTACTGTCCTCACCAGCTGGCAGATGTTTACAATTAAACTCAAAGACAAGACAGCTGAAAGAGACCTCAGTTATTTAGCTGTTCAAAGACAAACATAACAAAAGCTAATTAGGACAGTGGCAGTGGTTTAGCAACAAGTACAACAAAAGCCTCGACATTCTTTAGACATGAGGGCTGCTGCTGGACCACGTTCTCACAAAGCCAGGTCTGTGCTCTTTCATCCTTCGATGAGATGTGTGAAGAGTTGGCAAAACACAGTGAAATCTGGTACTAACATTTATATTAAAAAATATGGAATATGTGAAGTGAACAAAGCCACAAGCTTCTACTGCTAAAAATAATGAGGAGCATTTTTAAATTATGCCATGTTGGAGGTCTGACAAAGAGCTACTCTGTTTTATTTTGAACACAGAGCCCTTTCAGATCAGCCTTGAAATATTCTAAAAATAAGCTTTCCGGTGATGGTCCTACTCCTGGCCATATGTAAGAGGTTTTCAGGGACATGAAATGAAACACTGTAGTGCACAAATGACAGAATACAGAAAATTTATTTAAATAGTAGCAGAGATCAAGATAGTAAGTTTTAAGACCTAGCAAAACACAGAAATGCTGCACGTCCACTACTCCATGTTACTTTGTAATCCATTTATTTCGTAAAGACAAGTGAGGAACAATCATTTTAAAATGTCTTTGGACAACACAAAGCCCAGAACAAGTACTTTTGTATAGCTGTTTTGGGACTTCTGATTTTATTTTCATTGGTTACACTTCTGTGTCCCAAGGAAAAAAAAAAATATAATTAAGTTGATGTAGTAACATGAATCAGTGAAGGAAATGCTTATAAAGCATTGTTTAATGAAAGTGAATCGGGTACTTCTTAACTTGAACTGCAAGAATACCTTTACTTAGGATCTGATAGTACAGCAAGGCCTCTACTATTGCCTTCACATTAATGTTCCCTTGGCATTCTTTTAATTACGATGTTTTAAGACAAAATTTCAAGTGTGCAAATACTGTTATCTGAAACCCTACTTCATGATATAAGTTTCACGACAGGATTAGTCTTGATTTTTCTTCTACTCAAATATGATGGTGCCAGACTAAAATCCTGTGAAAGACCAAGGATGTTCACTAACAGAAAACATGAGGTCCTCTCTGAAACCACTGATTCTCTCTGGATGTTGAAGGATGAGTTCAAGTAACTCAGAACAATGGCCAAGAGCAAACACAGAAACTAGAGCTAGAAAGTTATTTGCTCTTCAAGTTAGAATCTGATCCAGTTGCCATTGCAGTTACTTTCTTTTGCTTTGGGAGATCTTTAGAGGAGGGCAGGGTTCCCTGAAGACAAACTGCATGATGCCGTAACTTCCTTTGGGAAAGTGCAATCCCTGGTGATTGGGGGTTAAGACTCTCAACACCAGAAACCACTGGCTAAAGCCATGTGAAAATGGAAGAAAATGGTTACAAGCAGAGGCTGGAGGAGTGCACATCCACAGAAGGTCCAGCTGGAATTCTGAACTGCCTATGAAAATATTGATTTGGGAATCACAAGCTGTGGAGCGGATGAGGAGGAGGCTGATAGCCATCTGTGGAGGAAGCTCTGCTTGTTTCTCAGGGGTTCTAGAGATCATGGAGTGCTGCTGAGGGTGCCAGCTGGCCTGCTGCCACGAGCCTTCTCTGTGCCACCAAACAGTCTCTGGGAAGCCTGCCCATGGAATCACAGCACATATTCCAAACAAGAATCACTTGGTATTTCTTCACTATGAAAGCTGATGAGCAGCCGGTTTTCTTTCCAAAGCTCAGACTTCCAGGGTTTCTCCTGACTGGTTGTGGTGGGGGCATGGCTGGGTGAGTCTCGGGAGAGTTGCTGACAGCAGAACAGGAAGTGTTTACTTAAGACTTTTCTTTTCTCCAATCTTTTTGGCTTGGCCACATGAACACATCCCATGACCTATTCCAGAGACTGTGGCTTAAGAATACCTGAATTACTAATTTTCCATGTTCTTGTATCTCTTCAGTTTCTCAAGGACAGATGATGGTTTCTCATGTTACCTTTCTGTTCTCTCAGTAAAACAGGACTTTGTCCAGCAGACAGAAATGGAACCCTCTTCCTTCTTGAAGCAAGAACTGAACCTTGAGGCTCCCTATTGATTGTTTTCAGTCATGTTTAACACTCTGAATGGCAATGCTGTGCAGAGCTGAGGAACAAAAACCTCAAACGTGCAGGATGCTGGTTATTGCTTTAAGACTGACATGCTTTGGGATGCTTTATAACAAGGAAATCTTACTTCATTTTATTCAGTTAATTATAATCAGCTTAAAAATGGAGATTAGAACAGGAGCTACATACCAGTCTTACATAATTATACATAATGTGTACCTACAAACACATGGACTGTAATTCTTCCTGATCAAATTCTAACTTTGTACCTCATTACTATCATTTTGGTTGTGGTAGAATCCAAAAGCAATTCCCCACACCCAGATTATTCCCCGCACACCTTATACTGGGGCAAATCTGTGGTAAAAATGGTAAGAGAGGCTCAGTCCCGCAGACTCTAAATTTAGAACAAGAAATACCTACAGAACACGGTGAACTCAGTAGGTGATTCATTTCCTGTTGAAGATGTTTCCTAAAAACTCAAGTTTATCTCCCGAAGGTCACTCCCACCTTCAGAAAACATACACAACAACTTATTTTTAGAGTTGTGTAGAAATGCCTTGCCCACACAGTAAATTGGACATATGTTCTTGGATTTAGCTGCCAGTTCTATGAGTTAAAGAATTCTGGGCTCACTGTTTTTACTAAATAAAATTTTGCATTTATTTTGGTCAAAGCAAAAACCAATTCTGCATAAAACCATTGCTCATGGACCTTGCAATGAGAGCTAAGTCTGTTGTTGACATTCTTATGCTTGGTTGTGGGTTGCTGCTCCTCCTCCAAGTACATTCCTAACTTCAGATACAGCAACTGGAAAGGATGCTGGATTGAGCACATGCTAAGTGGCATTGCTAAATCAGAGTGAAAGTGGTAACTCTTCCTTTCTGCTGCTATCCTTTGCACAATATGGAAATGTTGTTCCTCTATCCTGAACATCCTCCTCCTTTGCTGATTGGCCCCAGCAGCTTCTTGTGTCTGCACAGAACACTGCACATTCACCAGGCCATAAACGAGGGAATGAAATACCCAAACTCCTGTGATCTTTAATCAAATTTATTACCTGCAGTAGATCCCATACTAGAACTGTGCACAAAATTTCTCATGTGTAAAATTGGGACGTATTTTTGTAGGTGAAAGTAGAATCAGACTGGTTTGAGGGTTCGATGATTCACATTGTATTTAAAATTTAAAAAAAGTTCAAATCCCCAATTCAGCTATCACTGAAAACATTGGTTTGGATAAAATACTCTACATTATTTTCAAATGACAGGGTACAAGCTATTTAAAATAATATTAAGAGTATTCTGAAGGTGTATGAAGAAACTAGAGCTGAGCATTGTGTACAGTGTAGTACCTGGGGTGGTGAAATTTAAAAAAAATAACAGAGTAAAAATTGTTTAGGAATAATAAGAAACAGGGTAAAAATGCCAGAGAGATGTTAGAAACTACCAAGATGATCCACCTTCTGTATCTACAAATAAGACAATAGGTTTTCACAATATTGGTCGGCTGATACTAATTTAGAATTAGATATTATATCCTGATTTCCTGTGGCTTATTTCTAGAAAATTGATTTTTAAAAGCCCAAATCAGCAGAATATTCACAAAAAATGTTCAACATTAAAAAATGCAAAAAGAAGGAGACAGACACTGAAAAAACAATGCTGGGAAAAAAAGGTTTTTCATCTAATGGTTGTTTCAATTCTTAAAAGCAATTAAAAAAAAAAAAATCCAACCTGAAATTATTTGTGCATCTTCATGCAAAGACCTCGGCATTCAAGGAGCACTTTATCCATCTCCACACATCATAAAATTCCACTAATTAAGTTCTCTCTTGTAAAATAATTTATATTTTCTGTTCCTCAACCACTAGATTAATTTTTTTTACCACACATATATTGCTTCCTGGTATTACAGAAAGAATGCTGTAGATAAACATTTTGTATATCAAACATTTGAATCTTAAATGTGAAAAATCTCTTCAGGTGTAGGTGTATAAACAAATATAAATTTGTCTGTATGAAGCTCAACTGGAGAGCCACATAGGAAGGAAGATGGTTCTAAAAAAGATGCTTGAAAAAAACACCAAAAACCCAGTATCAGCATGAATAGAACAACGACCTTAAGCTGTTAGAGGCTGGTGAAATGTGCTCCTCTTCTCTTGTGATCTTCTTGTCTGGCCTTTGGTGTTTTGGTTTGCACTGCTCAGTGGCTGGGTCTGTTTGGAGGTTTTGGTTGCAAATACAGGAAGCAGAATTTGATCATTTGTTATTGCAATGCCTAAAGATACAGGAATTTCTGCTTGTTCTTTGGAGCAGGTGGTTTTATGTAGCTCCCCTGGTGGCTGAATGTCTCTGCTGAAGCAGTAGGGCTTAAGGGATGAAACATCCAACTGAGATCACGAAAAGGCTAAAGTTTGATCATTTCTGTTAAGCTTCTAGTGAATTCAGACTCTGACAATGAACAAATTTGGGCATTACCTCAGACAGCCAGTGAGGAGAGGTAAATATAGTTGGGATTATGTCCATCCATAATGTGAAATTCTCTGTATATCCGCAGTTCTGTGCATTCATAGTATGAAATTCTCTCTATATATTCAAGTTACTTTCATGCAAAGTATGGCAGGCAGAGAACAGAAAATCAAGTTGTTCTGTGACAAGATTACCCACAGCCATATGGAGGTGAGGCACAGTATCATCTTGGCTTCTCTTAAAATATGTCACGTAGTGAAGAGGCAAGTTAGGGAGTGAAAACACTCACCAAATTTAGAGTCTCTGAATAATGACACTTGAATCTGGTTCTATTTGTTAAACTCCTGCTGTAGAAGGAAAGTACTTCCCTAAAATATTAATTTCTTGCATGTTTAACACTACAATATGGAGGACTCCTGTGATGTTCAAGACAGTTCTAGAAGTCACATCAGTAAGAGCTTTGGCATAATCATAGAAGAGCACGTACTGGGCTGGAGTGCCCAGTGCACTGTTTTTGACTGCAGATTCTGGCTATAAAAGCAAGTATGTCAAGCCACAGATCGGGACATTTGGAGGGAAAGTGGAGCTTTGCTTTACTGACACAAGACAGAAGTTTTTGTGCCAATCCTTTTGCCTTTAGTACAGAAAAGCATGACAGAAACATTCGCTGCCCCTCTCTGCCCAGGGATGGTAAAAGACAGAGCTGCTGACAACTCTTTAGTGTATAATAAGGGGTATGGAATTCAAGGAAGAACCCAGTGCACCTCTCTCCCCAGACCCACAGAGATGCAGACAGGTCATGGTACAGGATTTAGTGCCCTGTTCCTCTCAGAGGCAGATGTTACTGCAGTTTAATGCAGTTTAGGAAAACTGTAGGTGTGTGATCAATAAGCAAAAACACATCCTTGAAACACTTGTGAAAACATTTTCTGACTAAAGCTAGCTGACATTATTCCAAGAGCTTTGTATTTAAGAGCCTGCACCTCAGAATCCCCTCTCCTCCAATCAGGATCAGCACGCTCCACAAAATCCTTGCTGTAAATATATGGCCCAGCAACGCTGTTATGTACTGAGTAGTTGAAGGTGTCTTTATGTACATTATGCATGAAAACCAATGCAAACTCATGTTGCAGAACAAGGTCAAGCAGGAAATTGAAAATTAAATGCCAGTATCTCAGTAATAGCTTCCTGAAGGGCACATTAGAAAGAGCTTACCAGAAATCCTTCCAGAAGCAGGCAAGAAACAAGAACGTCTTTCACTTGAACCCATTTCTGTTGCCAATAATTCTTTAAAGTCATTTAACTGTCTCTGGATTTCCATTTGTGGCAGGGTTTAGGAGGTGGGGGGTTAACTGACTCTTCAGTTTTTTATCCCTCTTTTCTAAGAGAACAGAGGGTACTCTTCCAGGCACTAAAGCTCTTACTTAAAGATGGTTTAAGTCCTTTGGAACTTTACAGACAGAATTATGAGGGTCTTCAGGCCCTAAATGATACAATAGGTGCCTCCTGGGATCTTCTTATTTTCTTGCCTAAGCAAGTTGGATGCCCAACTCCCTTTTTTGGGAGTCTTTTGGGAGAAGCTGTGTATCTCAGGTACTTACCTTCTTTTCCTTGGCCAGTCATTTGCATTTTAAAGCACTTAAATAAAGTTTGCAGATCTGGCCACCAATCTTGAAAAGCCACTGGGACTTGGACTGCTAAACCAGTTCTGAAAGTGAAAACTGTTAGAAAAAAATATTCTGTGTTTCAACCTGCACTTTCTAAATCAAAAACTGGTGTCTGTGAAACCAAGAAAGTTTCTTTTTCTTCTAAAGTTTATAATATTCACATTCTGGAGCTCCTTCATGTCTTTATGTTTACAGTCTAATGGTATTTTAGGCAGAGTTTTAATGCAAAACCTATGCAAATGTAGTGTTTGTTATGAGAAACGAATACCAATAACTATAAATATTCATGACTTGATGTAACAAGCTGGGAGAGTTTCTGTGTCATCTTCTACAGTGATTACTTGGAGCTCTGTTTCATTCCCTAAGCAAGGATCTGTGCCTGCCCAAATGTAATTACTTAATGTATTAACTGAGAGAAGGCTGTGAAAAGAGTAGTTACAGAATCAGCAACAAAGGACAAATAATGGTATGGCAGACAGAAACCAGAGCACAGGAGAAGAGCTTCATGTCTTTTAATTCAAAGACATTTTTGCCACTTTTTAATTACTACATTTCCTCTGGCCCTTTCCAGAATTCCGCTGTGGTTGCCCTGAGAGGAGTAGGAATTGAGTCCTATCTCTACACACAATGTAGCGACTGGAAAAAACATGGACCCTGCTCTAAGTCGATAGAATCTCTTTATCAAGCACACACCAGTATTTATATGTTTTTTCAACGTACAAGTTTAGGATCAAACTGTGTAGCCAGTGATCAGGAGACTATCCAATCATGCAAATAAATGGCAGAGCAGATGTTTCTTGCTCTTTTATATCGGACACTCTCACACATCCCACACAGCCCTAGCGGCCCAGTGCTCTGGACCACTTAATTGAAGCATTCTCACATAGGTATTTATGGGTGCAGATGGTCTTTGGTATGCACTTTCTCATGGGAAAAAGGTGCTTGTGAAGGTCGACAGGAGCAGCTGCTTCTACACACAACTCTTATGTCACAGTTCAACAAATACATAATATTTTCCCTCTTAGTTACTTTTTTTTTACTAAACCAAGCATAGGGGGTTGCATGAAGAATAATGTAAAATAAGTTGAGATAAACTATTTAAAATTCTATCTAAATATGAATTTATGTGGACAGTGTTCTTAACTGGGAAAGTCAATCCAAGTCTTTGGCAGTGAGAATGATGTGACCATGGCCCCGAGAGTTAAATGGAAGCACTTCCATTGGTTTCACCATGCTCTGGGTGGGGCACTACCTTCTCCCTACTGCACTCTCTAAAACTAAACCAATGCAAGTCCTGCCACAAAGCAGCGAGCCCATAAACATAACATTACAATGAGCAATAAAACCTTGAGAGACTAGTTTCTCTATTGCTTTAATTTATACTCCTGTTAACCAATTTTAAATGCACATTAAAATACCAAGTAATTCTGAAGATGTCAGTGTGTGCATAATAGAGCCTGCCAAGGCCATGCAATGTAAATGTTTCAGCCATATTCTATTAGACTTCAGTCATTTATTCTTTATTTTAGGAAAGCCTAATCTGAGGAAGGAAAGCCATTTGAAGATGTCCAACTGCAGGATAGGAAAAGCAAAATGGAATCTGAACTCCCTCTGGGGAAATGCCCTGACAGGCACTTGTGAAAGGGAATTCTGTAGCCATGACCTATGCAGCCCAGTTTGGAAATACAGAAAGGTTGACCCACAATCTACAATGTTCTCTCCTATGTCATATGCTGTATTCTGAGTCATAGAGAACATAAGTCCTGCAGTTCTAAACTGGGACTAAAGCTGGGAATTAGCTATCACTCCCAGCTGCATCCTGATACGGCTTTAACTGCACCTCACTGAGATTTGGAGGAGCAGCTTCTCTCAGAGCTGAGCATCCTGTTCATCCTGTACTTGTTAGTGCTGTGGTAGCAGCAGCATGATCCCCGTGCACAGGTTTAATCCTCCCATTCAGCCCCTCTCCTCCACGAGAAGCAAGGATACACTATTAAAAACTGACTTCCTCAAAAAGCACATTATTAATATAATTGCAGTGTGAACACTCTAGAACAAAAGAGATGGAGGCTACACTGTGGAAATAAGTAATTTCACTACACTTAAAGAACTTGGAAAGAGATGGTTTTAAATAAAACCATTGTAAAGGGAATACAATCTTGTATTTTTTTTTTTTTAAGAATCAGCTTCTGATGGCCTTTATTCAAGGTATGTAGCATTTGTCTCAGCAAGCAAATCCCAGTGTTTCCAGTGTGACCTATTTTCAGACAAAAGTAATAACCCAGGATTTTCCAAACTGGCAGCAGCTCTTGCTTTTGTAGCAACTACTTCAGCCAGACTTGCATCGTAATTATTCTAGTGTAGGAACCACACGATGCCTGATTTCAGAGACACAACTAAACCCAACTTGACCAATTTCATAAGCAAGGAGGAAGAATCCCATTTCTTCAGCTGTCGATTGAAATGTCATTGTTCTACTGCGAGTGCTTTCAGCCTTTGGGTTTGATTTTGAACTGGAACAAGTGGCTGTGGAATGGGGCTGTTCCTCGGCCTGGACACGTCCACCCTCCTTCCTGCCTTGCCTCTGAAGTTATACTATGAGATAGTGCCAAAATGTCACTGCAGATAATCATTTGCAACATTCCTCAGCTCTATTAATCCAAGGCTCTGCAGTGGCAGCTATGGTGATGCCTGGGCAAGAGGTGCCAGGCCTTTAGTGCCCATCCTGCTGCTTCTCTGCTGGGGCAGCTGCACTGCTTCATGTCAATCAGCCAAAGCACGGGGCTGATCCAAAGGATCTGCAGGAACATCTTTTTCTTCTTTAATCAACTGCACAGGGATGCCAGGCAGACCAGCCTGATGGCACAGGCATCCGAACTGGCTGCTTGATTCTCTCCCGGCCTCCAACTGCTGCCTTGAACTCAGCTGATCTATTTTTCCATACCTACATCTCATTGAATATTTGTAAAATGACCTCTCTGAATAAAGACCTCCATTCTTCACCAAACCCCCCACAACAAACTCATAGATATTAAAGACACAGGAAGAATAAATTAGAGGAGGTCATACAAGGGCCCTAAAGAACCACCTCTGTGTTGGGGTGGAACATCTGTCAGCGGTGTGCTCTGGTGTCAACTGAACAACTTCCAGTGTGACCTGGTTATTTTGTGCTCCATCCCTGAGTATTTTTCTCTGTCATGCAGGTTCTGGAGGGCTGCAGGCCCTGAAAGGCTGCAGGCCAGGCTGTTGTCGACAAGCACTTGTGAATTACAGCAGTGCCATTTGCACCGCTGTAGTTAACGACCTGTCAGGTTTCCCATTATGATGTTATGCTGTTATTTTCAGGGTTTATGTCCTGACTATAAAGCTGGTGACTGCTTGGTTTGGAAACACTAATGCATTTTTTTGGTATGTTTTATAAATATAAAATGAAAAAGTGCCCTGACATAAAATCAGTCTCTATTCAGAAAGGTAAAAGGTGACAATTTTAAGTAATATTTTCAGTGCTAGAAAAAACCAATCAATAAGATTCAGGAAGGTTCCTTTTTTGGGCAGAGTCATTAACCATAATAATGCGATTTACAGCTCGCAGGGGCAGCAGGTACCCGGAAATGCATTAAGTAGGTGACTGTATTTTATGGTGACTTCTGAGAGGATAAATCTTTCACTGACCACAAAAAGCATGTGCCAGAAATGCCATGATGGGGTGATGGTATAGGATAGCTATATTTTAATCTGTGTAAGTAACAACAGTAAAACTTCTCCAGATAATAATTCCACATCCTCCTAAACAGCCAGATGTGAATGGTGAGCATGGATTTTGCTCCTGAGCATGTTCAATACATTCATGGTCCAGTGAATTCACAAGTGACCTTTTTAGAAAGGTGTTACGAGAGGAGGAAATTTTCAGTAAGTACAAATGAGTGGTTTCAGACTATCAAGTCTCCAGCAATCCTCTAATTGAGGAGTCTAAGGAATCCTACACATATACAAACATGGACTTTCAGAAATAAAGTCAGCTCAGCAGGTTACTGAATAAATGCTATGATCAAACAACCCCCTGAATCTCTATTTATAAGTTAAATCATAGCTGTCTCTTAGGAAAGTACTTGCATACCTTAGGATGTATCCACCTTTAGGTAACAGTCTCATTTCCTTTTCTTTTTGATCTCTTTATTAAGCAGGGGACAGGATTTGACAGGGAGGTTTTTTGTTAGTACCAGTGAAGCTTTCAGTGACACCAACAGGCAGAGTTACTCTGTGTGACCATGTACAGAACAGTGGTGTGATCTTATTTCACAGGAGTTTATTTTAACCACAGATAAGGTTGTAGCTGTAGTGACCATATTTTCCTATGTATGACAGGGCAAATTCTCCACTAAATTGCACTAATGAGATGTACAAGTTAAAAGCTGCACACTGTGTTTATTATAAAGTTCTCAGTGGTGCTGGGTCCATCCCCAGTTTAACAGGAATCATCTTCCTGAAGTCACTGTAATATCCTGATAAGAACAGTCTCAGTCAAAGAGGAGGTGAATTCCTACCTGACAATCAAAACTGTAATTGTACTACTCTTAAAATGTAATTCTTCATCAAGGTATTTTACAACAGTAATTTTTTTAAGTGGGATAATGACAGAAGTAGCAGTGAGGCAACATCTTAGTGCCACTCATTATCTCTGTTTCCATGTTATACTGCAATCCCTTCCAGTTCTATCTCATTCCACATACATTTATGGCAGAAGTACCTAAGCAAACATAAGCTGGAGCACTGTAAGCCGCCTTCTCTGATTAAGTCCAATTACATTCCATTGGGGAAGAACGTTATTAGCACAGAAAAATACTATTCCTTATTATTCTCAGTGACTTCTTTCTCCAAAGGACACTAACTTATTTTACATTTTATCATGACAATCTATAAAAAGGGCTTTTTACATAGGAAGTAATGATTGCTACTGTTTAGTACAAAAACACATGTACACCCACAACAAAACTACTACTACAAGGTAATTAATAGCCAGAGCTCCAAATCCCCTCCTTACATAAGGAACTGTGGCAGATGTCATTCTCACTTTCAGCTTGGATTATTAGCTTAAAAAAGGTCCTTGAGTCGCTGAGCAGCAACTAATTCTTCTATCAGATTTCTTCGTGTTTCAATTCTACACATCTAAGGCATGGATACCACCAGTGCAAAGGGTGTCAAAAACTCCTTAGATACCTTGTGAAGATTAGCCTGTCAAGGCATAAGATAAGATAAAACTTCTTGAATATATCAATACATACATCCAGCATTGTACAGGAGCCTTTCTGGCCCCTGGAACTTTACTGAATAATCCTTCCAAGTAAGGGAGTTATGGAGGTTTCAGTCATTAACGACTTAGTCACAGGCCACTGTTCCAACTGCTTCTATACTCAACTTGTCAAGAGTATCACAGAATGCTTTGGGTTGGAAATGACCTTAAAGATCATGCAGTTACACCCCCCTAAACCTTTTCCAGTATACCCCAGTATTCATCCTTGGAATTCCTTCCTTTGCTTTTAGGTGAAGAACCTAAGAAAAGAAAGATTCCTAATACTAGTCTTACCCTTTTTATCCCAAACCCCAATTTTTGATGGTAGGGAAAAATCTGATAAATTTCCTAATCTGTCATCCCACAGGGATGATCCTTCTTTTTTTTAAGCAAAAGCTTAAGAGGATGCAACGGAGAACCCTTGCAAGATCACAGAGGTGGCTTGCTGGCTTCTCACTTTTAACTGGCTTAAAGTGGACTTGGATAATATTAAAAAAATTATTGCATTACATTTGCAGAAAGGGCAGTTACTTTCCCAACAGTACAGGTCTTCAAGGTTCTGTAGTGATTGTAAGCACACAGTGTGTAGGACAGCAGATATTCTGGATACTGCTCTCTGAGGATATGACCATCCAAATTGTATTAAACCTCTTGGACTTCCTCCCAGCTAAAAGCCATCATCCATGCAGGTTTTGGTAGCTACAGTTGTACCAAAACTTCCTGGCACTTAATTGTTCTTTGTGCTTTTAAGTTATATTTAGTGTCAGTGAAGGGTAAACAGCATCTGCTTCAGGATAGTGGGAAAGAGGATTTTCAACTTCATCAGAAAGTATCTGGAGTACTCCTATCCCAAAAATGTTATCTAACCTAGCAGCAAAGGGTGATGGACAATAATTGACAAGGATCTCCAGATCACTGCCTTCAAGGTCTTCCTTATTTGCACATTCCTGAAGCAGAAGAGGGGACACTGCCCATGTCCATGGTGGGGGAACCTGCAGGTGCAGCGGGACAGGCCCCGGACAGCTGGCGGCACAGCAAGGTCCAGCCTGCCACTTCATGTGCTGGTTATAAAAAGGGAAGGCTTGACCTTTTCAGTGCCTGGTGGCACTAGGAACAGACAGGTAGACAACTTGAATCATTCGGTCATGTCAGGATAACAAAGCAAAGGTCAGGATACATCTGCTACATGCAATTTTTCTTTCGTGGATACCAATCACAACTGAGGAGGAAAAGCCACAGCTAAGAAAGATAATTAGGCTGTTAAAAGAAAAGGGATCTGACACCACGTTAGCAAAGAACTGTGTTTCAGTCACAAGTTTGTCAAAGTTTTAAAATTTTTGGTCTTTAGAGCGCTCTACTGTGGTTAGTACACATTGCTGGCCCCCTAAAATTTATTTTTTTTCTTTCATGGAAGGACTGAATTAGAGGGAAAAACATCATTTAGAGATCTGTTTGCAAAATGGCTGCAGTTACAGGGCATATGTAAAACAGTAACTTTATTGAAAAGGCCCTTTTAAAAAGGATTGATGGATGTTCAAGAGAGAAGGACCTGAAGACAGCAACTTTTTGAGTTTCACAGCGGTTACAAATGCACCTGGTAAAGGGTGATCCCCAGTCCTGAGCTCCTTGGCCAAGTGAGAAAGGGGGCTGTGGGAACCAAATCATGGTGCCACCAGGTGTTGTGACAGGGAAAAAGTCCATGTTGTACTATATTTAACTCTCACATAAAATTTTTTTTTAAAAATCTAGTTTCCTTCCTAGCTACATGATTGGTAAAGAGTCAGTTTTTGCAGAATCACCAAAGGAAGTGAGAAACCAAGAAAATATCTGGTATGAAATACATTTCATTCAAGCTATCTTTAACTGACAACCAAAGCTGAAATATTATATATACTAACCTAAGTTCAAATCAATAAGTGAATGATTTCCAGAACCTATGCTCTATCACCCTGAAGAAATCAACTGTTCCAATAGATTGCTTTCTAAAAGAAAAACTGCTATTATTGTTCCAATGAATAATTACATATGGCTGGTTAATTCCTTAGGGGCAGCAGCAGACTGCATGATTTTCAAGGGTGTGTGCAGACTGTTTAAAGCACTGCTGTAGCTCAGACAGCACCACTGTTTTCACTGATAAGCAAAATGCACCAGATGGTGAGTGATGCTGCAGCCTCCTGAAGTTCCAAAATAAGACCAGGAGAGATGTTATAGTTAGAAAAGGGAGCAGCTCAGGAGTAGTAATCAGCAGGTTTGGTTTTTGCTGTTCAGGCAGCCACGCTAAGTGATCACCATCTCAACATATGACACAGACCCCTCTGTGACTGCAGGGTGGCACAAACTGAGAGCTGAAAGTTTAGTGTGTGGGTTTGAAGTTTTGCATCTCTCAGTTCCAAGCCATGGACAAACAGTTCATGGTTCTTACAGTGACTTGCCCATCAAAGGTTATTTTTGAATGTGTACATAAAGAAATTTCTAATTTTAAAAAAAAGCTCAAAGCTGTAATAAAAGAAATCTTGAAGCCCAGACAGGAGAAACTAGGGACACTTGAACTACCTCTGTGGGCCATAACAAAAGCACATGGGGATAGCAGGAAGTTTAAAATAAGGTTTTGGCACTCATGATCAAGCTTGTCAATTGTTTCAGACTTCTTTTCCCTCATAAATCATTACGAAATTCATGCATCTCCTCCTTGGAGGCAGTTCCTCAGTGCTTCACAACCACTGCCCATGTTTTTGAGTCAGTGCAGTGTTGCCAGCTGGTCAATGTTAGGGCATAATCCCACCAACAGGATCCTTGCAAAATGCAGGAAGAGCATTACAGAACTCCAGCAGTCTTTTCCCTTTTAGGGTAAAACAAGCTGTGAAGGAACTATGAACTGGGGATTTCTCATCTCAGAACCTCAGGGAAACAGGTGGGCTTTGACTGGTGATCTGTGGCCAGTAATGAATCCTGGTGGATGTAGATCTTCATCTGGAATTAGAGTTCATTTACAGCATTTATTACAAGGAAGGAGAACACCATCTGCTCCTTCAGTAATGTTCACTCATTATTTGATGGATTTCCTCCTGTTAGCTGGGGTTGGCACTAGCACCCTGTAAAGTAACTTTAGATTTGGTATAATTCAGTAGGGGGGCCCGAAGACAGTGTCTTCCCTGGGAAAGAAACACTTATATGCTTGAACTATCACACAGTCCAGCGTTTCCACAACAGGATGGAGGTTTGGCAAGTGCCTTCTGTGATCACAAATTAGATTTAACCACCTTTATATTTTATGCTTACCAAAGCCCACTTTCATAATGGTATGAAAAAACAGGACCAATATGAAAAGAATCAATACAATCACAAAGATTGTCAAAGGTTATGCACATCTGTTTGAAGTAACAATTAATTTGGAATATGATTGTCTTGGCCACCTGGAAATTGCTTGCACCACTTCAGTGACACAACATGTTCATAGTCACAGCCAAAGGAAAAATATGAGAAAGGTTATTTAAAGGTGTTTTAACCCATCAAGAACTACTTTGATATTCCACACCAGAAAAAGTCTATGTAGTAGAAGTTTGTAATAATGTAAATTATTTTATCATTATGCAAATCACCATGCATAAAGGAAAGTACTCCTTCTTCATCCTTGAACATTCCCTGAAGTTTAATTTGGAACCTCATTTGCATTAAATTAACATTTTTAAGTTCTACTTACTTTCTACTTTGTTTGCCTACATGATTTAAATCGTAAGAGCAATTCTTTGCTTGTAAAACAGGTGAGAGATGGAGAGTGGTTTCTGCACCAGTAGCAGATACACAAATCTAGCCTTGATGAACCTTTCCTCCTGCACTTGAGAACTCTGCACCTCTCTTTCAAGGCTGGGCACCAGGACAGACCTGAGCCACAGTTCCTGTGCTGAGAGAACCTGCCAGTTCCCAATGCTGCCTCCTCTTGGAGCACTGCAAGAAAGGAATTTGGGAAGACACTGTAAGGGGTCTTGTACCTCCTCTCTGCCTAAATCCTCCCCTCCTGTGAGATACACATCGCTGACTGCAGCTCAGTGGCTTACAGCAGGAAAAAACCTGTGTCCAGATGAACATTAGAAAGGGATTTAAAATATTTTTTTCTAAAATCTATTGCAGAATATGGGGAGTCTGGGATTTGGGAAATGTAGTGAAGTATGGCTTGATTTTATGAACTGCTCAATGGTAAACCTGCACAGGATCCAGTGTGGGGGTTTTTTTTATGCTTCCAAAACAGAATAAGCAGAAAAACTTATGAATGGCATATTCTAACCCAGTCATATTGTGATACACTCCTAACTGCATTCTTACACAGCTCTCCACAAAAGAAGTGAGAGTTCAAAGAGAGACAGTGACTTTGCTTTGAAGTAGGCGAAAAGTACTCACCCAGCTAAAGCTGTGATAGACAAACTCTGGCAACTCCTCCTGGAGCGTTTTACAATGATATTGCTTCTAATTAATCATCTCTGCATTTGTGGCTGCTCCCCCAAGCAGCTCCAGAGCTGGACTCATGTCAATTATATTAGCTGAGATGCCAGTTCTGAACTGCAGTAACAGGCTCTTGGACAAACACTCCTTTCTAATATCTTTGGGGGTGTTCACTTCCAGCCCTGGGTCAGGACAAACAGCTGTGGAAAGAAAACATCCTGGCAGATGGCTGTAGCTGTTTGCTTCAGTGCACATCAGTCAGCAACTCCAGCAATAGCTCCTCAGCCTGCCTGGCAGCTCTCACCTCTCAGGTGCTAATTAGCATCTCGTGTGAGATCTGATACGTGACTGCCACCGGCACGGATAAACTTAATATGCACCAACAGATCCTTTGTGATGTGTTAGTCTGAGAGCACAGCCACAAATGCAGCCTTGAAATGCTTTAAATATGGTTTTCAAAGGCTCCCAAACCTAGGTGCTGCTGGAAAAAAAAATCAGTTGTTTGTTCTGTAAGGTCTCATGGGATTTCTCTCTTCTGCTGAGGCTGACAGGTTGCAGAGTTGAATTTGAAAGAAAGGTGCCCCCAAATTCTCCTTGCTTTCTTCATGGCTGCTTGAGCGAGCCGTTCATTACTGACTTTCTGGACCAGTTCTTGAGGATGTGTGCTGAGTTAGTCAGATACTCAACACATATGAGTAATTCAGGTTTCCCTCAGAAAGGAGGTGTCCCTCCACACCACTTGAAGAGGTCTTCCCTCCTAGAAGTTTTTGAGTCATCACTGTTTCCTCATTCACCTTCCAAAGATGTTCCTAAACCTAAATTTCTCACAGTATTAAGACTAGAACACCACAAGCATGAACAGATCACAGGTTTCTTTACATCCTGACAATTATATTATTTTTATCAGTAACTTTAAATTTAGGCCTGTTCAGCAAATATTTTTTTCATTCATTTTCTGCTGGGCATCTACCTGACTCGTGCAACTCAGGAAGGCTGAAATATCTTGAGAGCAGGTGATTATATTCTCCAGGTTTCTTCCCCTGCTGTCACTATGAGGAACTAAACATGCCCAACAATACACTGGAGTGCCTGTGACAGCCCAAACCAATCTCAAGCAAATCTGAAAAGCTACTTTAAGCTACATCAGTATGTAATTAAGCTCCAGGCCTCTAGATTTTCACAACCATTTCAGTGCCAGAAATGTGTGGGTTGAAATATTTCATCTCATTTGCACTAGAATTCTTAACAAGACAATCAGCATTTTGGGACTTTCAGATGACTGTCAGGTTGTAACAGCTCTCACAACAGTAAAAGCAGCTGATGATAGGTCAAATCTACAGATCCTCAGGAACAGCTCACACAACAGCTCAGCAGTATTTTCTAGTATTATGAGGAAATGAGGATCATGTAACAGTTTTCCTGGTGCATTCATGATAAAACTTATAGCACTACTTTACCTTATAAGAGATGGCTAATATACATAAATTAAGCATATTAATCTCAATTGCACTGAAAAGATACTGCACAGAATCCTTTTAGCTGCCTCTTGATTATTTATCATTTACTAAATCTCAATGAAGCCCAGTTATTTGGTTTTTTTTACTCATAGTTTCTTGTTTACTAAACAAAAATCAGTGAAAATTGCATGCAGTGGGTTCCTGTCCTACTCATAAAATTGTAGAAATGCAATTACCTAGAAGTGCTGCACCAGATAAATAAATTCATCCAGTTAACAGTAACACTTTTCAGTTCCTTTCCCTTTTCTACACACAGAACACACACACTCAAAGTAGCACATGTTGGTTTTACTGAGAGAAACCTGGAATGTTATCAAAGTGATTTCTTCCCTGAAAAACTGCCATGATCTTTGGATGATGGATTAACAGAAACCTTTCTGTGCTTCATTATAATGTGATGTTGAGTACTTGTCAACTAAAAGCCTTTGCAATGAAAACAAATCAACCCGAAATATCTTCCCCAAATCCAACTATATTAATTCCAGTGGAAAAAAATATTTAAGAAAGGCTAAAATCTTAAAATTACACTTACCTGGAACAAAGCTTCCCTGGACCACCTCCTTATAAGCCCACCAGCCTTCATGGATTTTTGGTGAATTTTGTTGAGCTAGAAAGAAATAATCAAAGAAACTATAAAATTAGGGGAAAACATAAGACTTAATTAGCTAAACTTTAGGAATTCTAAACAGGCTACTATCTTCTACATAAGAGTCACTCAAGTTCCCAAGTGATCTTTATTCAATTTACAGAATCATGCTATGCATACGTATCTTGGAGAACCTTGTCCCTGTTCATCACACAGTAAAATATACTCTGCTTTGGAAGACTTGATCACTAAACTTAACAATTCAGGTAGAAAATGAAGATTTATAGCACTACCAGTGACTTCTGTGCCACCTATAAAGTCAATACGGGATAAAAAGGCAGAGAAAAAATGAGTGCTCAGTAGTCAGTACCTGAGTCTAAGTTGACTGACTGAAAAGCAGTTTCTCCCCTTCCTTTCCCGAGTTTCCCAATAATCTCTCACTTTGCATGGGAAGAAGTGGCAGAGTGAACCACAGCCCATAATATCTGTGTCTGTCACTGCTTCACCTCAACCCATGAGCTCCAAGTTCCAAAACCAGGCCAGAAAGGCACAGGCCACAGCTTCCCCAGCACTGGCTCAGGCTCCAGTGCTGAGGCAGGAATCTGGTTTTTCCATCTTCTCTGTCTGCAATGGAGCACCCACTCCTGTTCCCCCCCTCAGCCACCCAAGTAGCTTGGCAAAAACATGCTTGTGACTGGTGTCTCTGACACTCTTTCACAGTGTGAGAGCAGCTGGGAGCACAGTGCAGGAACACAAAAAAGGTTTCTTTGATCAATATTCGGAAGGTTATAGCAACAAAAAGCCTAGGCTTTGGATGAGGTTTGTCCCTGATGAGTCTTGTTGCCTACGTGACTTCTCTAAAGTCCTGAAAAGCCAAGAGCAGAAAGGTCTTGATTGGTGAAGTTTGCTGCTCTTTGTCATCACTTCTCTTTGTCTTGAAATTGGAATTTGAGCAAATTTTGTGGTCAAAATGTAAAGTCTCTATTAATTGGAAATATTTTCAAAGGGCAGACAGACACACAGCAAGACAAACATTCAGCTGATCTCCATTAAGAGAGAAGAGCTGATACACAAATATGTTCTGCCTTCACCTGTCTTTTGCTTGGTATGTTCCTACTTAGAGCAACTCTCCCTGAGCTGCAGAAAGCTCAGTTACCTTGCGCATAATTTGACTTAAATTTTGGGGTTGTCTTCTTTTTAAGACACTTTCAATCTCTTTCACTAGGGCAAAGATTTTTTTTACATAAATATGCAGCTACAGAACATGCTAGATTTAGCAGCTTTTTGCTGCCATTTCACTTCTAAACCACAATTTATTTATAAAAAACAACTACCGTGGGAAAAGTTCCAGCAGTATAATAAAAATTGTTGCTGTCATTAAAAATTACAGAGAGGATGTGAAATTCAGGCTAAGAGGGATGCAAGGTAAGGACCATTACATACTGTTCTATCAAGTTACAGAACAGTATTTATGATTTAACTGAGTGTAAATTGCAGAAACAAAAGTAAAGCTGAAGTTAATTAAATGCAGGGACAGAAGGACCAACACTCTGCCTTACCAAAATCCAGCTATGCCAGTGGGATGGAGCACCTGTAAATGCAGCTTTCTGATGTTCCATTAACTGAGTGGTGATGTGTTGTTAAACTGAAGGCACAGTTCCACTGTGCACCCTTTACAGTCTGCAGATGAAACTGTCCTCATATTTTAGTTTTTATAACATTGTCTGGAGAACTCCAACTGTGCATGGCTTGGTTGTGCTGGACTGCACTGTACAAACATTTGGAAAATGGCAAATCCCAACTCACAATCAAAATATATGAGCAGAAAATTGTTCCTATCCAGTCTGAACTGCAATTTTTTGGATCTCAACACTTGCCTTCATGTCCTCAGCAGGATAAGTTCTTAAAGATTTCAAAATGGCAGTAAGAGAGGATACTAAGGAGTCCCAACAAAATAGAGCCGTAATTCTTCTACTCTAAAATTTTCCAGGGAATTACACTGCATTAAAGTGCCTCTTGTAGTCATACACACAGCTCAAGTTGGTTCAGCCAGGCAGAGGCAGACGCATTTTAGAAGTGGCCGAAAAAATTATCTCTATATATATAGACAAAAGCAAGTTAACACTTTGGGTGGGATGGGTATTTTCAAATGCAGCTGCCTAATGTCAGCATTCATCAAAATGTATACAGATGAAAAATACATTGCTTTTTCCCACTCTGGGGCCAATCTGAATGATACATACCAGGTCCAGAAGAGAAGTATAATCCATTATTTGGAGTTTAAATTAAACCAAAATCAAAAGACGCTGGCTCTGCAGCTCTGCTTCAGTGGGTTACCCCAATACTTAGTATAGCTAATTCCAAAAGGAATAGCAGGAAAATAAGATTTTGATGACATTTTTTCAAATCTGCTGCATTAGTATGGAACAGACTGCATGAGATGAGCAAGAAAACTAGATTATCAAAGCTCTGTACTGAATAATTGGATGCCAGTGCAGTTGCTTCAGCTATCAGAAAGGAGCATGACCTGGCATCACTCTGCACATTCCACCGATATCAGATCCTTATCTCTTCAATTCACATGAAAATGAAACACAGAAAATACAATAACAAACTAAGGTGTCGTGCCCTAGCCATATCTAAGGTAGAGCAAGAGCAATGCTGGCAGCACTGCTGATGTACAGAAAACTGAGGCCACTGAGGAAACCGTGAGGCAAGGCAGGTAGGGTTGTGAGGGGACACTTAGGGTGACAATCCCCAGTGCTGTGCTCTTTCCTGAACCCTGAAACCTCAATGTTTTATAGCAGTCCAGGCAAAACATCCTGCAAAGTAGTGCAGAGAGTGACTGAACACAGATTTCCACTCTGTAGTACATGTGATATCCAGCTTGGTGTCAAAGACTTACTTGGATGGAGCCTACAGGGACTTTACTTAAAAAGGGAAAAGATTTATAAAGCTCTAATTTCTCTGAATGCAGAAGGAAGAGGTCTGGTAAGGCCAGGGAGGAAAGTTTGCCTTCCAAAAACTTCTCCTAAACCATCACTCCAATCTGTGTTATTCAAGTGGGCAAGAGGACTTACGAAAGGAGAAAAAAGCTGTTCCCTATTTTTGAAACATGATCAGACCCATACCTGGATTAGTAATGGTACAAGGGAATATAAAATTAGAAGGAACAGCCATATGGACAATCCTTGCTGGGAATCCTATCTGGGACACTCACACCTGATGCACATACAGCATGGGCTCTCTGCAATTGGTGTATTAATGCCCATCTGACAGAATGGCTCCGTGCCTGAGTAAACAGGTTCAACCTTATGGCTCAAGGATTGTTGCCAAGGAAAATGATTCTTCACATGTGCCACCTCATGACACATGAAAATAGCAAAATTCTCTCAGCATCCTTCTGATTTCAGTTAAACTACTGTACCTCTTCCTGCAATTCTCCCACTCGAGGATCATATAAAGAGACACGTGGGCTCTCTGTGTGGCCTCTGACACTGCTGTGGTCCTACCAGAACACTGCAGCTCCTCCACAGCAGCTCCTTGCTGGCAGGGGGAGACAAAAGGTTTAGAAAGTCATCCTGTATTCCTGAAGAGGGTTAAATATCTTAAAAAACAACTTCCATTTGTGATACCTCCGAGGCTCCTGCTTTTACCACTAAAACCCAGAGTACGGCTTTTGCTTCCTAGAAGCATTGTTGGTTCTGCAAGGCATGAAAATAAACAAGCCCCTCCGAACAGACACTGCAGTTACCTGCACAAGGAGCTATGCAACAGCAATTTTAGCAGCAGCACTGTATTCTGCCATTAGCAGGGACAGTCCAAAATGCCATACTTGTCCAAGTGCTCGAGGATACTGAATGACCTCCATTTGTGCAGTGTTCTCTTCCCTAGCACTGAAATCTCGGGTATCTGAGATTAGTAGCTCTGCTGATACAACACCATTATGTCAGAGCTCTTTCAATGAAGCTGCTGCAGAGGAGACAGGATATTTATTTAGAGCTGATATGACACGTGTTGCTTTCATTCTGTCAGATTATTGTAGGTATGTCTCATTGTGGAGCATAAAATTGCAGGCTAAATTCTGCAAGTTGTTGTCCATTCTTGTTTCCTAGTGGCTTCCATGCATAGGGAAACAGCATCGTACAGGATCATAAAAATGCACAGTAAATGCAAACAGCAAAGATGCCAATGCCTGATAAAGTCAGCAGTTAACACTCTCTAGCTTAGAGGCTAAAATGAGTAGCCTCATGTTTCAAAAAAATAAAAGTTATTAGTGGGTCAGTAAATCTATTTCAAAATGACCAGGTAACATTGTACTACAATGCAAATGCTGGAATACCTGCACAGCATTTGCAGTGCTAAAAGGTCTTCATCTTGCTGGTATGCTACTAGTGACATAATATAAAATGCTGCAGCAAATACAGAGCACCCCTCACTGAATATTCTTATTTACAAGACATAAACATGCCATTCTACAATTACTTATTTACTTTTTATATTTAAATGAAGCATAGAAAGGCTCTTATCTGATGGCATCGTTTACGTCATTCACATCTGAGCTTGAGCCAAGAGTAGAATCCTGCCAGATCAGAATTCTCCATTCACTTTACTGCCATTTCACACAGATGAAAAATGCTAGACTGGGGAGAATCAGGCTTACAGCAGTTAGGAAAAAGACCTGGATTTTATTGATCTGAGCTCTTCTGATTCCTGTATTAATTACTCTGCAAGTTTATCTCAGCTTACACCCTAGAAGTCTTGCTTGTGATAACCTGACTGATATTGCTCTGGCAATATATATATGACAACATTTTTATCATTATAACCCCTTCTGCATAGTTATGAGATTAAAAAGAAAACCAGCTTCAACTATGAGCCATTAGTTTCAAATAAACTTAGTGTAAGGCATTAAGTCATTGCTAATGCTTTGATAGGAAACTCACAGAAAAATGGCAGAGGGTCTGCTACAAGAAAAATAAATCCTCAAATCTGTGATTACAGTGGTGAACACTGCAAGTGAAAGATGTATTTACAAGGTATTAGATGCTGGTGTGATCTTCACTTAGACACCTTATCCTGGTTCTCTCCCAGCCAGCATAAGCCTATTGCTTAGCTATTTAATGATACTCGATTTTCCATCAGAGTTCCACAGTTCACTCTGAGCAACTTCATCACTCTCAAGGTGTCTAAGTCAGTCACTGACACGTAATCCAAGACAACTGTGCCTAATGGCAGAAATTAAAATTAGAGGAATTTCCCTGTAGTGTTTCAGAAGATCATGAGTCCTAACAGAAATGCAGTCCTGCAGAAAACAGTACAGGGTGGTTTAAAACAAAAGAAAAATAAAAGCTGTAAGAAAAATTTTAATTGTTTTTGCGAAACTCCATTTCCACACTCTTATGTAACACACCTGCTTTGTAATTATTTTAAGTAGTTCTGATTACTGAATTTTATATGGATATTTTCTGCACTGTTAAACCCAAGCGTAGGTTACCTAAAATTTGGAGGGAAGACAGACTTATTTAAACTAAAATATAAGTTTCAACACCTTCAGTCATACAAGTACCAGCTTTTGGCTCACACCGACAAATGCCTCTTAGAGCAAATAGGATACACATGTACAAAGTGGACCTGGCAGCAGGGGAACTAAGCAGACGCAATTAGCTGAAGATTCATCCCTCTGTAGTTAATTAATACTAATTAATATTTAGTTTGTTTAAAATAAGACTGTACGTAATTGTAGCTGTATTTAAGAGGTTTTTATGCAGCCTTTTTATATTAGAAGACCCTAACAACAGACACTTCAGGCACTAAATAGAGCATCATTTATAGATGAGTAACTACAGGACAGGAAAGGCTGGCCTGCTTATGAATCCCACAGCCTGCATTGTGAGCATCACCATATGCTGAGGGAGGAAAAACAAAACAAAGGATTATAAAGGAATCAATAAATAAAATGCTTTCATCAGCTAGGCCAGATTTTTTTTCTTTTTTCCTTTTTTTTTTTGGATAACGTTTTGCTCAGAAAACATGCAAATGCTCTTTCATTACGTTAATACTTTCCAATTCCGTAAAGCCTTCTTCCTCCATCCCCATGTGTAAAAGCTCTCACTGCTGCTTGAATTCCAAGCAGTATTCAACACAAGAAAAGCGGATGTGACCTGATTTTATCACATCTGAGGGCAAAAGTAAGGCACTACCATGGGAACTCTGCTTTGGCACAGAGACTTGACTATTCTGTCTATTTTCTATTTATTGTGACATTGTTTTCTGATAAAATTCTAATTATAAACCTTAGCCAAAGGTTTAGATTTCATACAGGCAGGCTCATATGGATGCAGGGAGCAGTGACAATGTGGTGTTACACTACAGCAAAGCAAACTGCTGCACCTACTGGTCCCCCTGTAGCTGGCTTTTGAGGAAGGTAGAAATACAATTATTTAACAACTTCTTTGTCTTCTGACTGCTGAGTATTATCAAAAGTGTTGAAATAAGCTTATGTGTAAGCAGGAATCATTCCCAATAATGTTTATGAAGAACACCCAACTGGACACTGAACACTCCACCACTAACTCAATTTGTAGAATATTAAATATCCCTATAAAGCTGCTTTCCTTTTAATGTGACTAACACACATGTCCAGGAGTTAGACCACATAATGTAAAGGATGGTGTTTGCTCTCTCCAAGTACTTTATGGAGTACTAAAGCAGTATTACACTTAATGTTATTTGCTTCAATTTTTAAAATAATACATGTTTTGTGTTTTCTTCTTTGGCGAAATTTCACTTCTGAAACAACTGAGAGACAGGGAACTTCTGTATGGCCCTCTCTGCTGTCTGGGGAAATTGAGCAGCTCTGAGTGAAAGAATACCAAAGGTTTTACCTACAAATTACTATCAACTAGGGATGCAAGCCTCTGCTTCCTCAGGTCTCAATCAGATCTATGGGGTTCACATTTCTTTTGAAGGAGATACTGCTCTCTTCCTTCTCTGGCACAAGAGTCAAAATTTCACCAGAGCTGAAGTACTGTAAGAAATAAAAGCAATTAAATTATTGCTGGGAAAAAAAAATAGCCATTTAGCAGCAATTGGAACGTAATATTGATTGCAAGGAGTGAGGGACTCAGCACCTTTCACCTCAGCCACTGATGGTACACTCAGGGCTTTGGGGGCCCCAAACCACATTAATACAATTTGGCTGTCTTGGTGTTTCCCCGAGTCTCTGATGGGAGCATCAGCATACCCAGCAGCCTACTCTGTGTTGTGTTAGATGGGGTAGTTCCTCTCCCTTGAGTTGTTCAATTATTTCTAGATATAGAGTCTGAAAAGCTCTATAAAATAATGCAATAACAAGCAGCAAGGCATCTTGTGATATCAACTTCAGAGCAGCTCTTACTTTCCATCACACTGCACACCCTCCACTCCCATCAATTATCAATTTCAGCATGGTTTGGGGACACTCAGCAACTTCAAAGAAATGGCCTCAATATCCTTGAGCCTTTAAAGTTCAATGCATTATTTATGCTAAATTAATAGGGCTTCCTCTAAAAGGAAACCACTAAGTTCCTTCCTGAGCAGCACATACGGTATCAACGTCTCATCAGGTTTCTGACCCCAGCTGCTCTCTGCACTCTCTGAACACAAAGTTACTCATCAGAAGTAGCACAAACAGTTCGGGACTGTCCTGTTAGCTGCCATGGGCACTTTTTTTTTTGTTTTCCCAAATCTCTCACTTCAGGAAAGAGAAATTACTTCTTTGCCAGTCTTCCCAAGAAGGGGCTCTGTCCAGAATTTAAGTACTCACCACCGTTTAGGCAGACTCAAGGGGTACAAATCAAGGTCTTCCAATTAATCTCAAGAATAATGGTACGGCATCAATATCAGATGCTTGAACCTAGAAAATACACATAGCCTCAAATCCCATGGAATTCTACAGCCCATGGAAGGTTGCACTCCAGAACCTGATACAGAAACATTTCAAAGAGATTCATACTACACAGTGAATTCAAAATGCTTAAGCAATACTATTATGACCATTTCCCATGGTTTTGAAAGGGACATAAATGGAAAAGGGGAAAGGGTGGCTTCAATGTCCCTTGAGGACTCAGCAGAACTAGGAGTGGCAGTGTGTGGGTCTTGTACAAATTTCACTCTAACTTGAGTCAACACAAACTGATGCCCATTCCTGAGACAAGCAGAGTCCTTTTCTCCTAGCTGACACCTAAACAAAAGCAATGTGACAAACAACGTCATCCTTCAAAAGCTAATGGCAAAGGGGACGCAAAATTATTTTGATTATACTGAGTCCCAGATTTCCAGCCATCCTGGGGCTGGCAATCAGGGCACTAATCCAGATCATCTCACAGCTCACTGGACAACCTAAATCCTCAGCACTTAAACTTGATGTCCTGCAGTTTTCTGAGATCACCAAGTCAAAAAAAAATGTTTTTCTGGCCATATGAGAGGAACCAATCTGATTTTTATTTACGCCTCAACCTATGTTACACATGAGGTAAAGAATTCCTGTAAGGGGCTGTACACGTGCTGGCAGCCCTGTCCCTCGGGAGGCTTCCCTGAGAACCAGTCAGGGGGAATCAACCTTCCACGATGGGGCTGCGAGCGCAGCCCCGCACTTGCCAGCAGCGTCCCGGGTGCCCGGGAAAACACGTCCGGGAAATCGGGCTACGGGAGGAGCTTTAGCCCGTAAAAGCGGTGAACTGCCACACAGCCGGGGCCATTTTCTTTGTGTTTCTGGGAGGGCGCGGGGGCTCACCTGGAGGGTTTGCTTGGCCCGCCTTTCCCCCTCGCCTTTTCTTCTCCGCGGTCCTGCTTCTTCCCTGGCTGTCTTCCCTCTCCACACCCGTCCTGCCCCGTTTCTCCACTTCCCTGAGGCAGCTCGTCCCCGCGACAGCCGGTGCTCCGCTGTTCCCCGACGGAGCGGACGCTGCCTGCACCCAGACCACGGCCACCGCCACCCTGCGCCCTGACCCCGGGGCCCTGCAGCTGCTGTGCCCGTGGCCACGGCAGTCTGTCCTCGGCCCACGGAAGGGACACGCGGCCTGCTGCTGTTTGGAAATGGCTCCCGGCCCGCCACGGGAGGCACGCAGACTCACTGCAGCTCGCAGCACGCACGCTCCGTCTGCCGAGCCGACAGGGACAGAGCGGGTTCTTGCCGTAACGCTGTCCCTGTCCTCTGCTCCTCTCTCTGTCTCTTTTTATCCTTCTCTGCTCTCTTTTCTATCCCCCTTAGGTAGGAACACTTACCCTTCTTTATCAATAAACAGTTCTCAGATATAATATTGCCACGTTTGCACTTTATTTTTGTCCAAGAAATCTATTCAAAAAGAATCCTCCCCGACTCCCCTTTTTACAGCGGGATGGGACACCACATAATAACACCTCTTCCAGCAACCAGAAGGAATCTAATGTTAGAGGATAAACCTAAATATGGATCCACTGAGGCAGTGGCATTATGACAGAAAATGGAACCATCACAACGAGGTTTTATTGCGATTGCTCCTCACCATCACCACTGCAATTTATCAGTTTCTAGCTGTTATAATTGAACTAACTGAAGTTGGTTTTCGTAGCTGAGAGAATAGTTAAGGGTTCTCTGTTAATTGTTAATTAGTTAACCACTTATTATTGGCTTTGCCGGTTGATTGTTAATTGTTAGGAAATTTGTTGATTAACAGTTGTTAAGGGGAAGGAGTGTTAGGAGCATTTTCTGTATTAGTGTTAGGATGGTGGGGGGGTTGCAAGTTGGTGAAGAAGGAAAGTTCTATGAGCTGTGAGGGTCTGTGCCAGTCATGTGTCCTTGGCATAAGGGGATAAATGCCACCTGCTGATAGGAGCGAGACAGCGAATCACTCGAGGCCCAAGAGTCACCGCAGTGAGGAGAACCTGTCCCCTGGAGATGACACCTTAATGAGCCAACGGGACTATGGAGGGTGCGAGGGCCTGGGCTGCAAGGGGCCGGTGCCTCCCTGGGGATAAAAGGCAGCGCCCCTGAGGGGACGGGGGATTTCTCTGCCCACACACGACCGTGAGCGGAGCCCTCAGCGCGTGTCCTTTCTCTCTGACTGTTGGGCTGATTTGCCAAAATCGTCTCAACTTAAACAGTAAACTCTGAAAAGGGACAATTGGCTGATGTGGTCATTTGTCTCATAGCAAGAGTTGGTTCTCAGCTACCAGACATTTCCTAACACAAGGGCGAGAAAAATCCAACTTTGTATTACATTTTTCTGAATTGCTAAGTGGCAGCTTTCCTTCCAGTGCTTTCAGTGGTGTTAACAAGACTGTTTCTCAACATGAAGTACTACTTCAGACTAAAGCAGATCACGACTTGTTCAAAATAATGTTAGTACATCATGCACATTTTCAAGAGGGGCCAGTTTATTCTTACTCCCATTTCTATACATGGCAAGTGTAGCAGAATCTTGAATAGCAGCGAACTTCGGAAATGCCTTTTAAACTGACCCAAAGGGTCAACATCATCGGGTTTGTTTCTGTGTGCTACCAAACAATGAGATGCCACAGGCTATAAAAGAATTCCAAGGTCCATGTTAACAATACAGGAATTTGATGTAAGCTTCCTTCACTCACATTCCTGGAAAAAACGTGAAAAATAAGTGTTTATCACTGGAGGCAAGAAAAAGGACTAATGGAGAATATTTGCTTCTAAGATAGTTGGGGGAAGTTAAAGCAACAAGTCTTAAGAGTCCTCAAAATCCCAACAGATAATCTGGCCCTGCATCATCCAAAGCTGTGCCAGGTTTTAAAGTGCCCTTATACTTCCCCACCACATCATTAATGAACCCAAAATCATTTAATAAAATGAAGAGTAAGCTCAGAATCCCATTTGTATTAAACTGGCCCCAAGACAAACTTGAACACTGTGCGTCACCAGCAATAACTTACTTTGCTTAATTTAAATTTACAACAAAACACGAAAATTAGGAAAGTAGAGAAGAAAATTAAATAACCATATCAACACCTCAATCCACTCACCAACCTGTAGCCCAAATGAAGAGTAACCCTGATGAATAAAATGGAGCACACTCTTCACTTCTACCTGTTTACCCTCTACAACCAGCAATGTTAGGGTGAGAAGTTATTGAAACCCAGAAGGAAAGGGAAGAGCAACTTTTTTTTAAGACATCTAAAACCAGAGATGGGAAATCATAATGGAAAAATTTAATCTGTAATAGAGGAACTAAGGAGCAGGAGGAAAAGTCATTCTAGTCAGAACTGCTGCCAGGGTAAGGCAAGAGAGATACGAAAACAACACGGTTTGTTCATCTCAGCTGCCAGCCATGTTGTGCATGTGTCAACATTCCAATTCATTAATTACTGCTTAGATATTACAGTGACAGCACCTATACCAATTACCTGAACATACAGCATTTAGTGGTTTATTTGGGTCTATTTTCAAAAGACATTCCTAAAAATTGTACCCGTTTGGAAGCACTGTTTGTGTATCCTGATTGTCAGATAATGATGGGAAAGAACACTTTTTAAATTTTTGTTTTAATTTGTCATGTTCCCAACTGTGCCAAGAGACAAATCACTCTCCATACCTCCCCCCACCATTCCTGCTTCCCTGCAGTTCTGTGCACTATCCTCCAGAAATTAACTTCTACCATCCATCTGTACATATAGTTGTGTTTATCCACTCATCCTGGAAGAAATCATTCCCTTCCCCCTCATTGGGCTGATTCCTGAGGCAGCAGTGCTACTCTGGCACCCAGATGCAGCTGTTCTGTTATCCCTATCCCAACTAACAATATTCCTGACTAGAAATAGTGCACTTTGGGTTCCTTCTGAACCCAACTGCATTTCTTGGCTTCTTGGTCCTTGCAAGGGTGTCCCCTATTCATCCTTCTCAACCACTTAAGCCATGAGTCAAAGGCAGTGATTTGGATTTGCTTCTTTCCTCTCTTCCTTTTAGTTCTGAAGTTAAGATGGAAGGTGTTTCATGCTGGCTGTGATGAACCTGCCTGCTTCATTTTTCTGGTCTGGAATTTTAATTGCTTTCTAAGTTATTGATGCAGAAATCCTAGGCAGAAAAAACCCGTCACCTTCATTTAGGTATCTGTTGTTCATTGCTTTGTCTTCCAGTCTTTTGAGATATGAGACTTTGGATACAGATAAAAGAAAAAAAAATTAAAAAGCCACTGAATGTAGGAATTTTAAAAAGGTATCTATTTCAAGAGAACTGAAAGAAGAAATATGCCACTGCAGAGATGTCATCAGGGGTTTCCGAGCCTTCCTTCTTTTCATCTGTGTGGTCCTGTTTCTTCCAAGTCAAAATCCACTGAAGTCTCAGGCAGTCTTTTATTCTTGCCAGTAGCAAGAGGGAAGAATTTTTTTTTTTTGTGACGGCAAAACCAAGGAACTGGAAATAAAAGTCACAGGTTTTAAATGTATGTGTTTCCTTTCTTATGAGCCTGGTGTATCTAAAGCAGAGACACCTAGTAGTTTCCAGTGTCCTTTGAAAACTTTGAAAAAGTTTTTCAAAAAGAGAGCTTTACACCTCTTTTTCAGATTTCTGACACCTGCCCATCAATAATACTCACTGCCTACCTCATTTAATTTATAAAAATACTAAACAGTTGTCCATCTATTAGATTTTAACCTTAAAAACCACAACCACAGTGCAAGAGTACAAAATAATATACTCTAACAGCACTAACTCCCAGAGGCCCAGTACACCAGCTTTCAAAATATCTGAAATAGAGGGAAACATCCTTGAATTGAGGCCAATTCCGAGTAGTGTTGTTTCTTCCAGTTAAGATTCCTACTGTACTGACTTCTGATCAGAGGACGCTTCATTGAACAATGCAGGATAATAACCCTGGCAAATTCATTCCTGTGCAGCTGCCTGCAGAACATTCTACAGACCCTGGAGACCCAGACACCTGATCATCCACAAAAGAATGGCTGCTGGGTCTCCCACATATGCTGAGAACACACAACAGTGGGATATGTGTATCCACAGATCTGTTTCCTAAACACAGTATCTCCTGTACCCACCTCCTTCCCCATTTTTCAGCCTTTCCCACTCAAGCCTTGGATTTACAGATGAAGAAAAAGTTACAGGTACAGATGAAAAAGGCAAGGAAAGGGTGGAAAGGCATGCAGAAGTCAGCAATGATGCTGATGGAAGAAGTCTGACTCCAGTTACTTCCAGTCCTTTGATCTTCCAAATAGAATATACTGAATTTTATGCATAGCATCTCAGCCAGCCTATAAAATCTTCAAGTCCACTTGAAATAACCTCCTGAATGCTAGGCAAACTACTCACGAGATTAGAAGTTTTAAAAAAAATATTTGGAATACTGAAATGAATCTATAGTAAACAAACTATTGCTTGTGTTAACACAAAATAAGGAAGTTTGACATTAGCCTCACAGATACTAAAACTGTCAGGAGACACTGAGCTAATTCATTTTGGTTCTCCCCTTGGCATAAATTCCTGCTGAGCTGTTCATGAAACTCTACAGTGACCACCAGGGAAACCCAGTGAGGGCTGATGAATCCTGGACACAAAGTGTAGTCCACCATCCTGGCTCAGTGACCACACAATTAGGCAACGAACAACACTATTGGTTCTGTAAATTTGCTTTTGAGACCTGCTAGGCAGATTCTTAAGGTCAAAACTGGATAACCGAACTGGCAAGGATCTCTCACTAGGGTCATTTATCCAATTTTCAACTTCATCCCAGGCCAGTTTCACTGCAAGTGGTATGAGGCAAAGCCAGGTTTCCCCCTCAGCTACACAGGAAACTCAGCGCAGTACCAGAAGATGCCAGCCGATTTTACACTACTCAGACTCATCCCCACCCTTCCACACATGCCTGGAGTCGATTCAGCCACATACCTAAAAGGAATCATGTGTTTCTTAAACCCTTATGGTACTGTGTACGTGGCATCTGTTTGTTTTTTCCCCAACACAACTTTGTGCAGCAATATGTTGATAAGACTGTCTTTTTTTTTTTTTTTTTTAAGCCCCTCCAGAAAGTTGCTGCAGTCATATGGTAGAATCAGCGTAAAATACAGGTCACTTGAGAGACCCCATTGTTGCACTGGAGAACAAACAGTTTAATCAAGGCTGCATCTGCTTCAAACTATTCTGACTGTCAGACTTGTGGCCAAATCCCTTCTGTGTGTGTCTCCAGCTCACAGAGTTAGATCATGTCCTCTTTCCACCTCATGGTTCTCCAATTCATGCATGTTTATGGTCTTCTTACTGGCACAGCATAAGGAGTTTGAGTCTATAACTCTCAGTAATGCCAGCAGCCCGTGTAAGAGTTTTCTTGTCCAAGTGATGATTAATCAGATTTAACAAGACTGACGCAGCACTCTGCAGAACACGACACTTTGATAAATGGTGCTCTCACAGCAGCTTACACCAGGCGCATTCCAAAGCACTCAGCACTCAGGTAGGAATTCTCCTGAAAACTTCAAATATGCACCCAGTCCCAGTACAGAACAAGCACAAGGTTTTTTGTGACCCATATGTATCAGAATCTTTCTTTCTGAGGAGGGATTTCTTTAATTCGACTTTCTCAACCCTCAGCTGGGTTAAAGAAGATCTGAAGAATGTGGCACTGGATTTGTGCTGCTGCTGCCCAGCTCTGCTGGTTGGATACAGGGCTATGCCAGCAGCACATTCACACAATGGTGATACTTACTTTATCTCATTATTTTCTGCCAGTGGGAGATGTCAGGACAGTGCACAAAACAACCTCTGATAGTAATGAAATAAGTAGTATCTGTTTACTCCCAAAGAACCAGGAGACTACCCAAAAAATAATAAATTTTGGGTTCAGCCTTTCTAAAAATACGCTTTTCTTCAATGGCAATCCAGTAATGCTCAATATTTATCGCAGCCAGTTGTAAGGCAGCATTTATTCTAACAGTCTTTGTAGGGATAACAGTGGATTGGATTTGAGCAGAAAGGAGATCCACACCCTTCCCTCTTCCCTATCCCAGAAATTGCTCATGATAAAAGAACAATTTTTCTCCTTTGGGTGGTATTTAATTCAATCTCACAACTTTTTCGTGAATTTGGCATGAGTAAAATGACACTTTGGCATGACAGGCATTTAGCAAACTCTACCACGTAAGGATGTCAATATATTCTTTCCTTTAATTCCTTAAGTAGCTATTTTACATCAAAGAGTAAAAGAAAAAAAAAAAAGTAGGGTTTTGTGGGCCATCAAGCTACATTACTGAGTATTAAAACAAACAAACCCCCAAAGCCTAGACATTCCATTTTGGAAATTAAGTCGATAATCTAAAAGTGATCACTACTCACTTTTCATCAGACATCTTTAAAGAATTTTCAATACACAATTACAGACCTGTCAAAGATCAGAGGCTAAGCACACATTAAAATGTTAGGCATTCCCCATCCTGTTGCTATGAAACACAGTGGGAATCCACAGATAACTCTGCTGGAATTTGAGTAAATGTCAAGGTGATCCGGAAGCTCAGCAAATTTCAACTGTCTCAAAAAGCACAACAATTCTGAAATCCTGCCACCACTGATCCTAAGTGCCAATCTTTCTCCTCTCCCCTGAACAACTTTTCATTCACCATGGCTGTAAAAAAAGTGACAAAAAATGCTAAAGACAGACTGACTAAGAAAAAGAAATTAACCCTAGACTCCAAAAGCCTGCTTAAACAATAGCACCACTTCCCTTCCATCTGCATTCAGCAACATTCTTGAATTTAGTGTGGCATGATCTGCACTGGTGCTGTGGTGAAATGTGGTTGACAGTAGTAAATGACATGAGGGACATAGAATGGCCTATTTCCTTAGGATAATTATCATCCTAAACAGGAATTTTGTATTAATCATCATATATTCATCATCATCCTTCTCCCTGGCACTGTTTCTCATTAAGTCAGAGTCTTGTGTGGACACCCAGAGGGGCTCCATCAATTCATGTGAAGTCAGTCAAAAGAAACCGGTACAGTACTAGCAGGGTTAGTGTCACAACTCTAAATACAATTTCAACCATAAATCAGCATAAATGAGGTCAGAATCCACTTAAAATGTTAAGAGACGTTTGTATTGGGTTTAAGTAACATGATAAAACCTGGTGTAATTTACCCTATTTGAGCTCCAAGCTGCCCTGCCTCACATAAATCTGCATTAAGAATGATACAAGATTTGGACCTTGGAAGCCTCCAGACCCTCAAGGAAGCTTTTTCATTACTTTATAGTTTGTCTAGGCAATTATCTCTGTGAAATGCAGTGCAAAGCATGACCATTCTGATTTGGCAGTGAACTGTGAGTCAACCATTTCTGACCTAGCCAGAGAGGTGTGTGCACCCTGAGCAGCAGCATCTCTTTATTTCTGTATAATGAGTAGTGGAAAATATTTTGAGATATTAGACTAACAGGTATTGTAAAGTAGGAAGTACTGCTTTAATAGCTTACATTTCTCCAGGCTCTGAATTAAGAACCACAGTCACTCCTAATGGATGAGAATAGAACATGTCTTACTTACCTCCTACACGTGCTGGTATCCTTTTATAAAATACTAACATAGAAATTTGTTAATACTCTTCCATGCATTAATGGAGCTGGATGGTCTATGATCTTCAATACACAAATTAAACAGCACTTTAGGGGCTGGATGAAGCCCCTAAATTACTTACAACCCACAGTCACATTGGCAGTATCCTATAGTAACGTGACAAAAATGAGATTAATTTTAGTGCTTTCTCTTTCCCCTCAAAAAAGATACCAAAAGACCTGTCTGGACTCCAGGAAGGAACAGGTTTCCAACCTTCATTCTAAGCCACAGCAACCAAGAGGACTGCTGTCCTTACAAGGCTGTGATATCTCTGCTGAGCAGGAGACAAAAGCTGTCTTGCTAAGGATCTGATCTTCTTTCTCCTCTGCTGCAGTGTGGTCAAATCCACAATGACTTCAACAGAACATGATCTGAACCCAGATCTGCACCCAACAATTATGGAAGAACCTAATGGTCCCTAGGTCAGATGATCTGTTGGAAATTCAGCTGAGGCTGGTAGCTCTGAAGTAGAAGTAGAAAAGCTGGATAAAAGGAGGGAACTGGCTTTGTTTTATGCTTTCCATAAGATGGCTGCTTGAGGTTTTTTCCCCTCACCCTGTCACTGAGGACTGAGCTAGAGAGAAAGGGCTGCTGCTGAGACCCTCAGTGCAGAAGAAAACCCTCAAAGGCTCATTAATTGAAGCCAACCAGGCAGGGCCATGAAAGGCTACGTCAGCCAGGCTTCCTGGCACTTCAGGGTAGAAGTATCATGGATTTTTAGCCCACAGTTCAAACTCCCAAAATGTTTCATTCCCTGAACATTCCCAAAGAGGTGGTGTCCCTTTTCTTCAAATGTGCAAATGAATGCCAGAGTCAGAGAAAGATTCTCTACCTTTTAGTAGACAATTGATAGCCCCAATGTACACTTTTACAGGATTTAGACTTGCAGATCATTTGGTACATAAAAGATATTTCTCCCATTGACCTGTTTCAGCTGTAAATACTCAGCACTTCTCCAGATCAGGCCTTGGAGGAAACTAGGAACACACAATTAGTGACCACCTTCAAAAAGTTTGATTAAAGTGTGTTGCCAAGCAACACAAATTCTGCCAGAGACAGTGATAAAATTCTATTCTCTAGATAAGCCTTAAATTCCTTTGTGACTATCTTTTCCTCTTCCTGCAATCCCTTGCTTTATTCACTGCATCCCACAACCTCTGCATTAAAACAAGAACATGCTAAATTGGTGTCTTTTCCCACACAACCTTTGCAATGGAATTTCTAAAGTGTTAAGACAACTTTGGTTCTGAAGATGTACAAATTCCTCAGTTGCTTCTCCTCTAATTTTTTAAGAAAACCAAATAAAACCACAAAAAACCTTTACCAAATAGCCTAACTTAGTTCCTACCAAGAGATTACAAAATGAGGTCTTTCCAGTCTTTCTCCCTCACCTCACTACTCTCTCAGACTAATTTTCTCCCCTCTTTCTGCCTCCACCATTCCAAAGCTTCGCCTTTGGGCACAATCTCCTCCACAGCAAGTGTCTGCTCATCTGCCCACCCCTGTCTTCACCCAGCCATTCCCAGTTATAGCAGATCCCAAAATCTAGCCCAAAGCCCTTCATTTGATAAGACGTAGGCTTTTGGAACTTATTTTGAGCTTACCAAGGAAATCTGTTTCCCTCAGATGCCGACTCCATTTTTATCACGCTCATATATGCAAATCTATGCATGTGTGTGATGTGGTGTGCATCTGTGGGCATAATATTTGCAACCATAATAAGTGTGAATGTGATTTATATGAAAGAACAACAGCAGATCAGATCAAGCAACCTGGGAAGAACCCAGGAGATGAGACTCGAGTGCTTCCTTTAAGAGTGGGTTACTGAAGAGCTCCTGGGAGTAGGAGAGGGGATATGCCTGGGGAAGTGAGTCCCTAGATCTGCAGTTACAGCAGTGAAAGGACACTTGAGGAGCATGGACAGAACCAGGGGACACAGGAGCTGAGCTTTTTCAGCTTTTTTTCCTCAAAGCTGCTCCATCTCCAGTTATTCCATGCCCTTGATGCAGGTGGAAACAAGTTTGGGAACTACACTAGTAAGCAGCAAAATGTTGAAAAAAAGAACACAAAAATAGGCAGGAAAGGGAGATCCTTAATTTTAAACCTTCCTGCCATTACAGCTAGAGGTTTAGGAATCTCCTGAGCCAGAGGTTCCACTGAATCAACTTAGGAATAACTGAGAAGAATAATCCTCACAGCTCTCACCTCTAGGAAGAGGCAGCCTCCAGCTAGGACAACTCAGATATATATTTAGTAAGATCAGTGGAGCTGTGCTGACTTACTGTGCAGAATATCATTTAGGCTGTAGTAGCATCCAAAAGCTCCAATTAGGAGGAGAGTTCCATCCTGTCAGGCAGCAGATGAATACCCACAGTCAGGCATGCCCTATTCCAGGGAGACAGGCCAGGCTGCCTTCATATGCTTCTAATTGGGCTCTCCTTGAAACTCATCCTGATTCTGCAACATTTGCAGATTGCAGCTCTTTGTTTACTCCATTGGACTGGAACATGAGAATTACTTTAGTGCATCCCTTGTGGAAGGCAGGCCTTGCCAGTAGACTAAAGGATGGAACTCAGAGCCTAATAATAAGTTATAAAACATACCATTGTCCTCCAGGCTCCAAGTATTTGACAGGATCATCAATTTCTGTCTATCATAAAAAAAATTTGATCTCAGCCCTGTAGGTTCAGTAAATAGGACATCCATGGCTCAGACATCTTTAACTGCCTATGGGAGGTTGATAGCTCCATCCAGATCTTTCAGGTGACATTCTGACCTTCCTCTCCTTTTAGGGAGAAAACCAGTGGAAAGAGAATAAAAGGAACAGATGATGTACATGCATCTTCCTCCTTTTTCGTTCTGCATCTGAAATGAATTGAAATCAGCCCTTCCTGAAATAGCCTTTCCTAGTGCTTTTTTCATTGGGATATTTACATGTTATTTTAAACACTTTGTCTAAGAGTATTCAATAATGCAGAAATGCTGAGTCCCTAAATATGACATGAGGTCCATATTGTCACTTATATCATAACTAAACAACTCTGTGAGAGGGATCATTAAGCTCATCACAGACATATATGAAAAAAAAAACCCAACTGTTTCGAGGCTGGTAAAAGAACAAAAGCAAAGTCAAGCTCCCAAGTTAAAATAAATTCCACCCTGTAGATAGCAAGTAGAAGATTCTCTTGGGAATAGTGGGAACTAAAACTAACTGTTGCCCTTCTTCAAAAACATGGATGTTAGGTAAGGCACAAGGGAAAGGAGGCCACATAAAACACTTGTAATATTTCAGCATCACCAGAGTTTAACCTGGGAAGGCTTTTACTGGCAAGCTTCCAACTCTGCCAGCTCTTTGTTACATACCAGATTTTATTCCACAGCTGAAGACCTTCAAATAACAAAACCATGTGAAGGAAAAGCAGATTGACTTTTTGGCAGGAAGTCAATGTGCAAATACTAATGAAATAATCTCAGTAAGCAGTCAGACTCTTCGAAGGTCAACGGCAACACAGCGGAGAACTTCAGCATTTAAGTTATTAACAATTCTGTCTTCAAGGATTCTGGCAGCTTCTGTGCTCCAAGTTAACGGTTTTAAAAAAATAATCAAGATTTGATGACTGAACAGTCAGAGTCTCTACACCTCTTATCTCTGTGGTTCTTCAGACAAAGGGATTGTCTTGTTCCCATAGGAGCTACCAATCCAATTCCTAACTATTTAGAACCAGAACCAAAAGCAGTTAGGAAAGTGGACTGTCATCAATGCTCTTTCTTATTTGTTTCTGGCAAAGTGCACTATGGAACACCCAATCTCAGTGCTATCTTCCATTACCTGCATTCTCCCTATTAATCTATATCAGTCCCACTCTTCATTTTTTGGATGCTGGCGACTTAAAAAATCTCTTATTGTTGCTACTTCAGATGGCTCCTTCATATTGCAAATCTCCCTGAGTATATTGTAAATTGCCAGAAAAAATGTGCATATAAGGTAGACAATCCTCTTGTCTATGGTCAGAAATTGTACTGGATAGATTTAGATTGGTTTTATTGGATTCACTTCAGCATCTTCCAAATAAATAAACTAAATTAATACAAACCAGGCTAACTTCATCCTAGGAATGCCTATACAGTATTTTGTAGCCCTTTATTGAAACTGATTAATTTAAAATACCTTTTCATTTAGACTTTGCTTTCAGAACATGAGAAAACAGAAAATCATAAACAACAAATGCAAAATTCTAGAAGACATTACTGGATTTCTACTCCTTGCTGTGCCTACTTCAAACACAGAAGGGTTGTTTTCTTTCTGTAAACACGGTAGGGGTAGATTTCATTTCCACTTAATGCAGTATCCACATTTGAGCTTCCTTATCCTTAACACAGGTCAGCTATGAAATGAACAGGAACTAAATCTTAACACTCCATGAACCATGGAATCAACAATAACTTAACCTTTCTGATCCAGCACTTTACTAAAGAAAAGAAAAGCTTAAGAGGAACAAGAAGGGAGCACCCTATTTCTGGTTATATTGATGTGTTTGGGATTGCCAGTCAAACCCCATCAGCTCCAAATCAGAGCAATCAAGGAGCCGAAATGAGAATTCTTATCTGCTAGTTGGGTTTCTGCATCTCTCCCCACCAATTTAGAAACATATGGAAAGTGAATTCCACACTGGCATGACACCCTTTCAACTCGCACAGCAGAGCCTCTTCAGCAAAAGCACATGCAGGGCGAGGCAGATGGAAGATGTTCCATGGAACATCTCTTGATTTCATCTCTTCAGTGTGTCACCAACTGGGGACAGGGCAGCAAGAAGAGCTCAGCATTATAGAGAAAGTGACCTCAAGGGAAAGGAAAGGCAGCTCAAGTAACATGGAAATGGAGGTGGGCCACTAAGGGTTACACATATATATGTTTTATGTGCAGCATAAAGTCATTTAGATAAAAGGGAAGAGCTGTTGACTGCGACGCTGCCAAAGCACAAATACAGCAAGTATGGAAGAAACACAAGACATTTTACCCAATCTGTGAGAATTTGCTTTTGTTCTTTATCAGCCTCAAACCAGGTTTTTTTAAAAGATGTCTATGAGGAGCTTAATGATCCCTCTCACAGAGTTGTTTAGTTATAAGCGACAGTATGGACCTCATGTCGTATTTTGGAGCTCAGCATTTCTGCATTGTTGAAGACTCTTAGACAAGGTGTTTAAAATAACATGTAAAGATCCCAATGAAAAAAGCACTAGGAAAAGCTATTTCAGGCAGGGTTGATTTGAGAGCAGATTCACTACTAGTGGCCACCAGAAAAATGTCAATTCATTTCAGATGCAGAACGAAAAATGAGGGAGATGGATGTACATATCTGCTAAGTTAGAATCATTTCACCAATATATTTATACTCTATAGCAACAGCTCAAAATCTATTGATACTGAAAACTGCTTAGGAATAGCACAGTTAGTTCCAGGCTTCTAAGCAATCACTACAATAACATGGTCTGTTTCCCAACATCTTTGCAGTCCTTGGAGAGGTGTAGACGCAGATTTAATGAGCAATGCCTACCATCTGTTAATACTGCCTCTAAGAGCAACTGAGAAAAAAACAGCAATACCAAAAGTGCAAGAGATGGCAGAAGCTTTAGAAAAATGGACCATCAATAATGAAATTTTCTGTGTATGACTGCTGTAAAAACAAATCCCTGAAAACGAGCAGACTACATGTTTATTTTGCAAGAGTTACAATATTTAAGTCAGTCTTGAAACTGGATTACAACCAGGCAATACACAATTCAGGTTAACAGAGCTAGTGAGCATATTCTGATCAAAAGTCAGGCTCACCAAAATGCCTCATCCCAGGATCTGAACCTGCAGGATCTAAGCTCTGGGCTTGCTCCTTTGTTAACAAACTAGAACAGCTCTTTTGAGTTATGCTGATTTACATAAAATATTTCCTATACAGGAAAGTAGGACAGTATTTCCTAATAGCTGATAGGACAAAAACTTCATTTTCTTCATCCAGTCACATACATTTCAGTCTTTTATTATTAATTTCTTCTTCCTCAAGAAAGCTTGCCAAAAATTCATTTAAGTGCTTTGGGTTTACTGCCATAGTCCCAATTTTACCTGAACACAACACTAAATCTGGAGGGCAAGACGTAACTGGAGGTCCATAGTTTGCATGATGAGGTGTCTTTGGCCTACTTTATCCTACAGAGCTTTGTGACAAGAACAGATGCAAAAGCTCCTTGCAGTCCTTAATCAAGACATACTATTACTGAGATAACCAGAAGGCAAAAGAATAAGCCAAGTCACCAGGGTTCAGAAACAGAGACGGTTGCATGAAATAAAGGGTTTATTTTAATCCCAGGAATTCCCTGGCAGAGTTCAAGTCAATTATAATGTTAAAGCCACATTACCTTGCTGTATGCTAGTACAAACATGTAGAATGCATTTGTAGTAATTTAATAATCATCAAATGTCATGACATACTGACCCTTTAAATAAGAAATGCATTATTTTTCAGTGATTTTAATGGGTTATTAATTTATGCAAGTTACAAAGAGAGATTACTTCCCTTTTCCAAGCAGATTATTTCAAGTGCAGTTAAAATGCAAAAATATACTTTCTTCTGACTGTTTCACAACTTCTGCAATGAAAACAGAGGCAAAAAAACTCTGCTTGTTTTCATCACAGAAAGACAGGAATCAAAACCCCATTCAGAGCAAGATACAATTAGGTGATAATTCCACCGTGTTTCCTATTAAGGAGATAGTCACACTGAAGTTTAAATAAACACCAAAACCTAGTTGTTTAGATATAGACTGTCATTATTTATTCAATCAAAACAAAAATAAAAAACCCCTTCTGTATGTCATGCAGAGATTGTGTATGTCCACACCACTCTGGCGGGCACCAGGTACTCAGCTCCCTTCATCAAAGGAAGTAATTTGGAAGAGTGTATTTTGCATTCTTCTAGAACTCAAAATTAAATCCTTCTTTCTTTAATTTTACTTTTAGCATGGGGTATTGCACCAAAGTGCAAACACATGAAAGCCAAAAACCAATTCCAGTTTGAAGTCTTTCATACAGATGTGGTAAATAGAGCCCAAAGCATGCACACAAGGGGCTCCATCCCTTTCCTTACCTCATGTAAAGCCATTCCTACAGATTAAATGCCCCTCAAACTCTCCCAGCCACAATCACAGTCTGGTTTCTTCCACAGCCTATTCCCTTTGCCCTAACTTCTGTCTCTCCCATACTACACTGATGGAGACCTGTTAAAACTCTCAGACCCCTGCTGAAACCCAAACCACTGCACTGTAGTGTCCAAAGTTACCTCATGTCTCAGTAGATGGATGGTTTCTTTATTTCATTCCTCTGTGTTTACTTTTTTTTAATTTGTACATTGTTTTTTACCTGGGGAATTTTTTTATACCTGCACAGAATTTAAGTACTGAAAGTAAGTCCAGACATTCTTGTCTCATGGTGCTAGATCTCTGAGAAAAGCCCTGGGCCCTGACACTCCAAATACTGATAGTTTAGAAAACATAATTCCTCAAAAGCTTGAACAGCCATTTTGACTTTGGCCACATCTTCAAATGTCAGTAAAACCCACCTATGGTGAGAACCACCCCTGTTAATGGCAGACAGACTGAAGGGACACGGGGGCTGTTTTAACAGTTAGGGACAGTGGCACCACAACGTAAAACCAACATTTAATTTCTATAGTTCTTATTTTAGCTTCTACTAATGCCAGCTCATATATAAACATAGTAACACTTTCTTCATCCACATTTATTAGGAATGGTACACACAATCAGTGTACTATAGAATAGGGGAAATAAAGTATAAAGTTCACTTCCATTCAAGAATAGCCAGGATCAGTCTCAAAGAGCAATAAATAAATAACAGGATACTGCTGACACCAAACATGAAGAAAGACAATTAAAACCATTACAAATCCATATCTCTCAGTTACTTAACAATCTATAGGTTCAGTCAATTTAAAAGATCCAGGAACAGGGGTTTAGTGGATTAGTAACAACAGACCATTAATCTCTGCAGCCTCAATTTTAATCCAGCAATAACCAAAGTGATTGAAAATCATTCTGACATGTGACCAGTAAAGCTCCGGAGCACAGTTCTCTCCCATACCTGAATCCCCTCAGCAGAGGTCACAGCATCTTTCCAGTGGGACTATTTACCAAGAGACCTCTGCTTATGCCTAACTAAACTCTAGGCCAGCATTTTTGGCTGAGCAGTTCCACTGCATATCACCTCCCCAAACTAACAGCTGATTTAGAAGATTTTATTTTGCACTTTTTAACAAAGCTACCTTCCTTCCTTCCTTCCTTCCGAATTCCTTCCTTCCGAATTCCTTCCTTCCTTCCTTCCAAATTCCTTCCTTCCTTTCTTTTCTTTTTTCTTTTCTTTTCTTTTCTTTTCTTTCCTGGCAAAGTGTCCAAAACAAAGTTGTCTAAAACAAATACTTTTTGTTTCTAGGTAAGCTTTCAAATAAACATGTAGGAATTGATGACTGTCATCCCACGCAAATACCAGGAGATTATTTCTGTGCAGTTTATATAATACCAGTGAAAGTTATATCCAAAAAAACTTCAGTTTTAAAAATAATGCAATAGTATTACATCATCTACTCTGGTTTTAAATATAAGAATGCTTTATTTCAAAGATATTAACTTCTGGAGTATTCAGTGACTAGAATCAATTCTTAAATGACCAGTAATATGATGATATTAAGTGATCAAGACACATTTCATCACTTAGTCCTCCACAACAATTATCAGCAAGAAGCCATTAAAAGACAGACCTTGCAAAAAAGATTCAAATTCAGCTGTTACTGCCTGTGGTCTCAAATCTGAGCCACAGGTTCCTTTTCAGGAGCATTAAAAGGAAGATACTGGCTACCTTGTAGTCAGAAATGCTCTTTTATCACTGCGAAGTAAATAAATATTTCAAGACATAAAACCACAGCAGACACAGAAGGTCCCAGTTACATAGAGCAGGGAACTAAAAACGGGAGAGTTTTGAGAGTTACTTGCTGCTGTTTAGTGCCAAAGTAGGACAAGGGCTGGAGGAGAGAAAGGAGGAAGTCTGCAAGCTCTGTGCCCTTTGGTAGATAGAATCCAAATACACAAATATGATGTAAATGTATTGCAGAGATGTCCAGCTGTTTTTATAAAGAGTACAAAACTTTTTTGCTTGTGGTAGAAATTGATTCACAATATTATAAATGAGCCTTACCTCATTTAAAACATGAGGAATTCTTCTGCTGACACAGACTGAATATGCCACTAGCAGTGGAGAGGACATGTTTGCCTTGCTTGATCCCAGACAGACGGACAGACTCAAATATTTTTTTATATTCCCCCCCAAACAGTTTTCTCTCAGTCTGACTAAACCCTGCTTATCCAATCTAAACTCTGCCAGCTGCTTGCACAAAACTGGCATGAGGTGTCCCAAACATCCCTGTAGGTACCACCTGGTCCACAGGTGTGTCCCCATCCCACTGGATGTCCTCTTTATATCAGAACTTGAGGTCAAATCAAGAGAAAACTAAAATTCGTGCTGAGAAGAAAGTGGAACAGAAATTCACATATGAAAAACATTGCATATTGCCACTCACCTCTTGTAACTTCACTTTTTAGTCTTTTGGTTGTGTTTACTATTTTGGAAGATAGTGTTTGTTTCATTCAGGGCATCCATACAGTGAGAATTAACAAAATACAATCCAGTTTATATGAATTCTAATTGTACAGTTTCTCTTGCTATGCTGATCACTGTAGAAAAGTCTGCATCTTTGCTTTACCACACAAAGAAGTGAGATTATTTTACTCAGATAAAAACCTATTTTCTATACAACTGCGTAATTTAAAGAGAGATTATGAAAATTTTTGCTCATCTTAACTGGGCTTTTCCAAAGATTTTGTATTATTCATGTATTATACCACTGCTACTCCTTGCTTCAGCAAAGTACTTCAGCACATCCTTAATCTAAGCTGTTTTATACAATTACATATTAAGACTCAGATTCAGCAGAACACTTAAACATGTCTTTTAAGTTTTGCATTTTGCTGAATCTGGCTGTTAATGTATCAAAATAAAATGTAAAGAGGATGACTCAGTGTTTAGCTTGCAAGTATGGAAACATACTTATGCTACCTAATAAAATAAATCATATTATTTATTACTCTATTTTCCATCCTGTTTCACAGTGAGCTAAAATACCTGTGACTCTAGAGCAAAGGCACAATTACAGACTGGCAAAGATGAATTGTTAACAACTTAGAGAGAGTGCTAGGGCAGCTACTGAAGATAAAAATTATGCATCTGCAGATAACTTTAAATCCCAGTTGGAATTACTGCCACACAGTACCCTCAGTATTGTCTGGGCAAGCAGGAGAAGACTGTGGAGTCCTTGTAGATTACTTTGTTTTCCAGCAAGCACAAAAATCACTACGACAATAAGATCACGCTTATACATATGAATATGAACAAAAATAACCCCAAAACACCACAAATGTTGAAGCCAGGTGAGGATAATGCAAAATAAAAACTGGGAGGAGTTCAGACAGGATGGGCAAAATGCCCTGGGGTGAGGTTTCACCCCTCAAAACAAATTCACATATGTGTTCACAGTATATCCAAGAATTCCAGTATAGAAAGGCACCTGTTAGGCTGCTGAGAGCAAACTTCAAAGAGAAAATTTAGGACCAAAATCTCTGGTGCCCTTTACTGTGTGTTGTCACCTACACCCACACTGAGGGGATGTGAAACACGAGGCAGAAAAGTGCTGTACTTGGAGGAACCCACTCGTTACTCACAGCCCAAATAGAACCAGAAAAAGCCCAACTGAGTGAATGTTAATAATTTAAACAGAATTTAAATAACACACGTTTATGGAGGAACCTTGTCTGGATCTGAATTTTACCTTAATATCACACTAACTCCTGGAAACCAATTTAAGGTAAATTCGAATTGATTTAATTCTTATGTATGCCAAAACTGTATTTCACAATAACTTCACTGCATGTATGCTAAGGAGAACAAACACCTTGTAGTAGAGAGGCACAGAGAAGGAGGATCCAGCCCATGAGGGGATGCACCAGGGGCCGTTCTGTGACCTGCACTCACTGAGGGGATCCAGCCCCACACCCCAACCAGAAACATGGGGTAAGGGCAATCCTTGTGCTACAAGGCAGAAGTGAGAGTGAAAATGGACTGCAACTACTCAAAGTCTTGCTGACTGACTTTCCACATGACATTTTACCTCAGCTTCTCCATCTGTGAAAGCGCGGCCAACACTGTGTATTCCCCAAAAACTGACACCAAAATTCTTTTTAACTGAAATACAATGCAAAGCTCTTCTCATTCATACCTTCCATTCATAGAAAAACTCAGACAAGCAGTCCCATTCAGAGAACTCGCCTGTCAGTCAGTGTTTACACACTCCCCAGCAGTAGGATTAGGACCAGTGTGGGTCACTCAAGCACGTCTCCCTTCCAGCAGTGGCCTTAGGGCCACCACAGGGTCAAACACCTTTCCCTTCCAGCAGCAGCAGCTTCCTACGTGGGAAGTAGCAGACCTCAACTCCAAGTGGCATTCCACTGATGTAGAAACAAATACCTCATTCTGCATAAAATTTCCCTCTCAGGAACGCTACTGAAGTATTGTTATCCTTTCTTACCAGCACGTATAAATATATAAATATATAAATATATAAATCTTCAGCACCACCTTTTTCCTGAAGTTTCTTTCCTCTGCCATGATGGCAAATCCAAGTTAATGCTCTTTCTAGCAGCCCAAGAATATCACCTTGCCAAACAAACTTCAGCTGTGGCAGCAGGAACCCTTCCTGACCTGCTCCCTTAGCTACCCAAGCACCATCCTACCGGGAACAGCAGGGTTTGCTGGAGGACATAGCCACTTCAACATCACTTCCAACACTTGTTTTCCATATTCACATGTACAAAAGACCCTTCACTAGCACTCATTATCTTTTTCTTTTAGCATTAATAATCCATAGAAGTCCTGCTGGCAAAGCAAAAAATCATCTTAGAATTATTCCTGAAGCAGAAGAGGGCTCTATAGTAGTTAACAGCAGGAAAGAATTTCAGTTGGAAACAACCCACAAAAAGGGCAAGAGATGATTTTTCAGAAACCACGTTTCCCTCTAAATTAATCTACTCAACTGCTACTTCCAAAACATAGAGATGCCAACACATTTAGAGGGGAAAAAAAAAGGATAACGTTGCTTAGCTGCCTCCTCCATGCATGTGCTTAGAAGCCACTTTGGTCGAGTCAGTGCACGATTCTTTCCATTCCATACTTAAAGCTTGACCAAGTTAAGGACTAATGATGAAGGGAGAAAAAAAGACTGTCCAAATGAACAAATAACCCTATGGATATAATCTTAGCTCTATGCTTATTTTAGTATCTTACTAAAAAGTACATCCTAATTAGTTATTTGTGGCTTACAGCTGCTGTGGTATTTTTCTGGAAACTGTAAGAAAAGATAAAACTGTGGGGCATTTAAGTTTAATGCTATTTTTACTACAGAAATACAAATGGTACAGATCCATGAAATCAAAAGAAAAATGTTTTCATGTGGAAACATACATCTGACAATGGAAGTATTTCTTTTCTTTAGTTCTGACCACTGATTTCAGAATGCAATGTATGTGGAAACTTACCACCTTCCATTGTTCAAGATGAGTAAAAGTAAATTCAATATTTTAGGGCTGTGATCCTGATGGGCTGTACCTGGCACTCCACAGGAGCACAGACATCTGTCATCTAAAGCTTTTCTAATTGTTGACAGTTCAACTTTTGCAATTTTTAAGGCCCAAGTTTCATTAACACCAAAGCCCTTTATAACATTTTTGGGAGTTGCCAGGACTTCTAGGGTGAGTGTACTTTTACCTCAGCTGTCACCTGCTAAGCACTGCATGACAAATTTTGCCATCTTGGCAAATTGGAAGTTTGCACTTGTGAACACCCATGCACATGAATGAGGCACTACATCACCAGAAAGGCACTACACAGGATACAGCTCTACAATGTTTCAGTCATCTATTTTCATGACAATAATAACTTGCCATTTTATCTCTAAGAAATTCCATTAAAAGACCCTTAGCTTTTTAACTATCAGTGGTTAAACCAGCAATAAAATACTCTACTACTTTGAATTCAACTGTAAATAGGTTTGGCTATAAAGCCTCCCCTCTCTCAAATGCCAGATTATTATCCTTTGAAGAAAATTACTTCCTATTTATTTACCATTAATGTTTCAATTTATCTACCACAGTGCAACTTTTTTTGCTAACTGATACTGTCCTGGCCCTTTTGTACTTTCTGATGGCATTAAATTGGAAATGCAATCCCATTGTCCAGTGTTGCCTCTGAACAAGTCAATTCAAATTTGATTGCTATTTCCTATTCCTTCCAGCCCGGTGTACAGTGACGATAAAAACAAAACAGGAGCAAAATAACACTTATCACAGTATTTCAGTGTTGTCCATAACTAACTGCCATGTAGTTTTGTCTGCTGCTTGAGCTGGTAATGACATAATGATGGAACAGTTTTATATAGTTATCTACTAACAGCCCAGATGGGCCAATCATCCCCTTCACTCTTTGCCATGTTAAGTTTAGCCATAAACAATCAGTAACGATGAAAACAGCAACTTCCTCCTCAGCTAAATTACCACCTTTCAACCAAGAAAGAAAGTGATACTGCGACCAGTAGCAACAGAGAGAAAACCAGTCTTTCGGAGAAAGCATGAATTCCTTGTTCATTCATATACAAGGAATATTCATAATGCAAATGGAAAGCCACTTCAATCCTTGCTGTATTTAAAATCTAGCTGCTGTAGAATTAAAAACTGAAAACTTTCCAAAAATATAAAGGGTAAAACTTCTCTATAACCTCAGTTGCATTTTAAAGAGCACCCTTAAATTGAGAGTGCTTATTTGAGTTAGGTTTGATCCCTGATTTTAATAATTTTGTCTTGGAGGCTTGGTATCTAGTTCAATTAGATTACAATGAGGCAACACAACAAGGTGAAGAGGTTTGAAAACTGGGTATCTACATCACTGAGATTCGGAAAGGAATAGCAGCAATAACCAGCTTCTTTCCACCAGTTTATTGGATGGAAAATAGCTCAGCATAGTACGTGCAAAAACTATTCATCAACGTTACCTTCTACTACCTTTACATAAGCTACAAATGTGTGTGTTGTTTCAGCACTTTAGCGCCTATCTGGTCACGCTCCAGCTGTAAAACTAACAATAAAAATAAAAAAAGATGAAAAATAAGACACGCACAAAAAAAGGAAAAGTAAAAGCAGATGTTTACAGGAGACTATAAGGCTATTTCCATAGAATTTTCAAGCAGAAACATCTTCACACCTTTTGAGAAGGCAGAAAAAATCTCAGAAGTGAGAAAGCATTCCAGAGCTAAGGAACTGAGAATCTCTGGATCCAACCTATGGTCCCTTCATTCTGTGAATGTGAACAGGCAGACTGAATCCACGTGGATTTCCAGTAACATCAACAAACTCATGCAGGCGTGAAGGTTTGCCCACAGACACGAAGCTCTGGAGATGGTATTAAAGCAGGAAAAATAGGGTAAAGTTCTTCGTTACCAGAAACCCTCTGCATGTTACACCTTTCTTTATGCCTAGTGCTCACTTTCATATATATATCTATATATCTATATATCTATATATCTATATATATATAGATATATCTGTGCTATGAATAATTCCTTCCCCTAGAATATTACATATCTTACTTAAAAATGACAGAAAAAGCTATTTCTGTGAAACTATCTGAGGATAATTAACACAGTTTCAACATTTTTGTCCTAACATAACGAACCATTCACTGTTCTAATGTTGGATCTAATGTTGGACGTTAGAACTTTGATATTCTTCTCTTTTACAAGAGTACCTTAGCTTGAATTATCTCAGGTTGTGTGATGTTATGAGAAGAAGAGTTATCAGACCTTACAGACCATGATTCAGCAGGTAATTCCAGCCCTGGCATAATTTAGAGTTCCTAGAGGGACATTTCTGTGTTACGCCAGGTAAGAAGAGCTCAGAGACTGCAGAAGCAGCAAGACAGAAAATGCAGTGCAAATGTGCTCCAAATCCACCTCTAGTCCCCAGTGCCAGGAGATGCCACATCAGATGCTCAATACACAGTGGAATTCCTGGACAGACGAGGGGTTTTTTACACCATCTCAGTAGTTCATCATACATGATTTATGGTACTTGTGTCCTGCCAGACAGGCCACAGAAGTTGCATCATAAAAGGGATACAGCCCTCTGTGCCTTGAGGACATGGAAAAGGATGAAAATACTTCCAAATAACAAGACAGCTTTCATCCATATTAGCTCCCAGAAGCCAAACCAATAAGAGGTAGTATTTCAATTCATAGGAAGGCACAAAGATGACCATGCAGATTTTATAAATAATTTTGTTGATGTATTAACAGAAAATGTACATGGAAACCTTCTCAATCAATATCCACAACAGCTTCATTTTCTTATTTAAACCAAGTATCCTGCAAAGTTTTGAAAACAACCTCCTAGCTTTTTTGCTTGAAGTTGATGGTTAATATCTAAATTCACAAAAAACCCTTCCTCATGGTTCATACAAATAACTGTGTAAGCCAAGGTGACAGCCATTACGGGATCAACAGCCACCTGAGAACACTGATGCGGATTTGTCTTTGGTGGTATTACTGCTCAGGAAGGAAATTCTGGACATCATACAACAACTGTTATTTTTTTTGTATATAAACAGTATAATCCCTGTGCCAGGAGTATCTGCATCTTCACAGGAACAACATCCACTGAGGGCTTATTCCAGCATTCTGTCTACAGGACACCTTTACTTCCTCTGCTCTGTGCTCCTTCTATGCTGAACAGTATCGTTAAAAGGAAAAAACCTCAAAAGTCATAATACAAATCATGACTATTTTTCCTCAGAGATTACAACTCAAAGGAATAATTACGACTTTGAAGGAAAGCAAGGGCTTTCATTTCTGTCTAAAGGACAGAAGTGGGTTTCGTGGTCCTTCAGCCTGTTCGTATTTCTCATTTACATCTGGCACAAGGAAACTAGATTCTCTTTTCAAATGAGCAATTCCAAGTAGCAAAAGCCTTAATTTAGTATGCCAAGAAAACAAAAATATTCAGTTCAGAAATAAATTACTTCCCAAACACATGGAAGAGCCAGTAATTAAAAAAGAAACAAATTTCTAAATCTCAGTATCATTTCTTCCAAAACAATCAATCTCTCATACACACAGGTAACTGAGTGATAAAAAATGTTACCTATAAAATATTTTGAAAATATATATACACCTCTTTTTAATAGATTGAACTGTTTTCCATCTAGGAAGTCTCCAAGAAATTCATGAATGTGAGACACCAAAAAATCAATTGTCTAACTTCATCATTACTTATTTTAAATAAGAAACACAGCATAAGTGCTACATTCAGTATAGTTTATACTTAAATGTTATGTAAATACACAGCAAAAGACATAACACTGAACCGTGTTTAATAAGTTTATTAATAATGATTAAATAACTTAATAGTCTGCTCAGTTCAGTGAATGACATCATCCCTTTGAACAGCAGCCCCTAATAGGCCCTAATCCAAATAATGACTGGAATTAGCAGGAGGAAGATCACAGGTTTAAAAAGACACTGAATCAAGCATTTGCTAATGTTCAGGAAAGATCCATGTACAGCAGACCTGTCTTGAGTCTTCACTGCTGAAACAACTGAATGAGTAAGAAAGAAAAAAAAAAAGAAAAGAAATACTGCCACACTCCTTAATTCACATTCCAGTAATGTGCAGCACTAGTGCTCAACTAGTGGGTTTTTTAAGTAAAATGTTGAATGAATGACCAGTGCTGAAGTGCTAAAAATACAGTGTCTCCAATCCTGTGCTGAGGCAATACCTTAACAGGCTTCATTACACCTTCTCCTACTTGCACTGTTATCCAGACACCCCAGCTAGATAATACTGCTACAAAACCCAGTGTAAAAAGGATGGCAGAGGCAACATACAGAGCATTACTGCCAGTCAGATATCTACAGATCTTAATCCTTTTTACTAAGACTACAGATAGTGAGGATTCCTGAAAAAAAAATAAAAATCCCCGTGAAGAAGAAAAAAAGAAAACAAGGTTGAAGCATGTACACATCCTCTATGTGGTCAAAATTCTTTGAAACTGCAGCTTTGACCATGCTGCAGAAGCATCCCACCATTCACTTATTCCCTTTATTCCCTCCAAAAAAAGAAGAAGAAAAAAGAGAAAAAGCAAGCAGACATGGTGTGAGTGTGTACAGTATCAGGTATTAGTGCTAGAGGGAGATGGAGAGCGATGGGAGCCCCTGCAGAACTGATCCCACTGGTTCAGAAGCCTGGGCTCCCCTGTCTGAAGAGCAGGAAAGGAGGGCGGGAGCTCAGGGAACACTGATAGCTAAACGCATGGCCTAAGTAGCTGCACAGAATGGGACAGCTTCTTTCTGTCTCGGGATATTACTGTCACAATGGCCAAGAGAGCGATGAGCTGCAGTTTGCCATTCCCACTGTGGTACTTTAAGAAGTGCCTGATTTGAGGGGCACTTGACAGGTGGCACATCACGCTGAGGTAAATAGATAAGTGTGAGATTTCAACGACAAGAGGCAGCAGGTTTTGCTCTTCTAAAAAGCGAGAGAGCAAATTTTTCTGATGGTACCAACGGGCACAAGAGGAAGGTCAGCCTGGGGTGCTGGCAGTGTCACCCGGGTGCCTGGTGGCAGATGGTGCCAGTCTGCGGGGATAGAAGGAGGGCTGATGCACACCGTGGGCCGACAGCAATGCTGTTTGCTCAGGAATAAACGAGCTTTGGGACAGGTGCAGGCAGGACAAATTAACAGGGGTGCTGAGCCTCCCACGTTCGTGTGTGCCCAGCCCAGGGGCTGGAAGGGTGGATAAACCGGGAGGTGCTGCAGAAAGCACAGTGGGGCTCAGATTGCCAGGGGGGATGCTGCAGGTGCTGCTGCCTGGGGGCTGCGGCTGGGACACAGCCCAGGCCAATCTCTGCATGGTCCCAGGAGAGCTTTAGAGCTGCCTCTCCCTGTGGACATCCAGGCTGAACACTGAGATGTCCATCAGGACCCCGGATCTCCCCCCAGCAGTGCCCTGCCTGTGCTGCTTGTGTTCCCATTTCCGGACTTATGCAATGGCTGGAGGGCAGAGGCAGCCTTCAGGGAAGTGGAGCAGCAGGAGATGCAGGCAGCTTGCATCCCCATGGGGCTCCCTGGAGTGTCCCAAACTAGAAAACTGGCCACCTTCCTGCTCCTGCCTCCCACAACATAATTATTCTGACATGACCAACATGACAAATTAACAAGGGAGCCAGGGCTTTTGCAAGGGAATGTTTTCCCCAATAATAAATTGTTCCAATCCTTTACACTAGACACCTGGCCATGCCTATTCATTAATTGGACAAGCTCTAGTGACAACTGGAATTACCTGACTTTCCACATACTGAAGGGAGAGAAATCTTTGCAAGCTTAAAAATTCCAGCCACTACAGAGCTCTCTGAATGAAGCTTTTTTTTTTAGAAAAAAAAAATAATTTTCAGAGCACAGCCACAGAAAAGCTCATTTTAAAAGCAGAGGCACATTCTTTACTGTTATCCCTCCCTTTGGAGCCCCTGAACTGTGGCACCAGAACATGACAACTCCATCAACAAACCACAAACCCTTCCAGATCTGCACATCAGCCGAGTTTAAGAACTCCAGGAGCTATGAAATTCTGGGATTATGGCAATATTGCAAATAATTATCACAATCAAGTACGCTGGGAATTCTAAGCATCTCCTTTATCAGTACACTGTGTTGTCTATTGCAACCAATGTATTATAATTAAGACACACGTATTGGAATTAAGGGGGAGAGGGAAGTGATGAGAGTCGATTTCTGTCACAACCCACTCACAGTACATCATTCATGGATTTTTCAACTACAGTTTTTATCTGGGTTTAACTGTACCTCTTGCCCCTTAATAAGGGCAAGCCTGGGAACCCTGTACGGTATCTCTCCCACTCCCTCGCCCTTTCTGTGCTTGCTGCATACCTGAAATGCAGACGATGAAATTCGCTTGCAGAAGAAAAAGCACCTCCCAAACAATTTCCATCCTCCGATTCTCATGCCAAGTACATCCCTCGGCGAAAAAAAATAACAAAAATCAATATCGCAGTTTGAACGATCCCAGCAAATTTTCTTTCGGACTTGCAGACTGTATTCCCCAGACGTGCTGACAACACATGTCCGAGCTCTATCTCCGCACGGCTCAAGCGAGATCCCGTCCCCTCCTTCGCCCTCCAAAAAAGACCACGAAGCCAACTGCCAGCACCGGGCTCTTCCTCCACGAGCGAGAAAAAAATCCACCAGATTTCCCAACACGACATAGACAACAAACCCCAACCGATCCGATATCCGGAGAGTCTCTATTCCAGGGGCGGCCAGGCGCAAGTTAACCCCAAAACTCTTGGCACGTCTCAGCGGGGCATTGCCGGCATGCCGGGCAAGGAGGCGGCGGAGGGAGGGGGATTCCCCTCCTGCTGCTGCTGCTACAGAATGAGCGGAAAGAGATTAATACCCGCTGCAAGCCCCGCCACCCCCGCCGCGCTCGGAGCGCGCAGCCCCGGCTCCCCGGCCCCGCCGCAATCCCGGCGCGCCGCGGCTGCTCCGCCGCGAGACTGCAGGGGTCGGGCTTGCCCCGCGCGCCGAGCGCCTGCCCCGGGATGCGCCCCGGGATGCGCCCCGGGATGCGCCTCGGGATGCGCCCCGGGATGCGCCCCCGCAGCCCCCCGCAACTGAGAACGGGGGTGTGCGGCAGCGGAGGAGGGGTGGGGGTGTGTGTCCCTCAGTGCGAACGGCACAAGTGCGGAGTCTGCATCAAGTGTGGCTTGCGCGCATCGCCGGGTGGCTTGGCTGAGGACGCCAGTATTTTAAAACTTATTTAAACAAGAGGAAAAAAAGATTCAGACCCGAACTTCTGTCGGGTTGGTGGCGGAAGGGCACCGGGAGGCTCCAACCGAGAGTTAGCGAAGTGCCCGCGCTGCAGTGCATATCTGATAGCATTCCCCGGGCACAACAGTTCTGCATAGCTTCCCCTCCCTCCCCCGGCCAAAAATAAATAAATTTAAAAAAAAAATAAATGAAAAAAGCATTGCCAGTTTTGAGGCAATCCCTTACTTACCCCCAATCCTCCTGCTTTTTATCTCTCCCAGCTCATCGGACGTGCCGCTCCAGCCTGCAGTCCCAAAAACAAATCGAGGTCACGCTGCGAGCCGCCGGCTGCCACCGCCTACCTCCACCTCAGCTGCCGGGAGGTACCATAGCCGCTCGGAGCTCCCCCTGCTCCCCGGACCGCGGCTACTGGGCCATGTCCCCGGGCTGCAGTCGGTGCTGCGGGGGCGAGCCGCCGGCTGCCACCGCCTACCTCCACC